>NC_091282.1:1212712938-1212969945 GCF_032444005.1 Ranitomeya imitator | reverse complement strand
TCGGGGTGTTATCTCCTGGAGTCGGGGATTATATCCTGTATATATGAATATATCGGGGTGTTATCTCCTGGAGTCGGAGGATTATATTCTGTATATATGAATATATCGGGGTGTTATCTCCTGGAGTCGGGGATTATATTCTGTATATATGAATATATCGGGGTGTTATCTCCTGGAGTCGGGGGATTATATTCTGTATATATGAATATATCGGGGTGTTATCTCCTGGAGTCGGAGGATTATATTCTGTATATATGAATATATCGGGGTGTTATCTCCTGGAGTCGGGGATTATATTCTGTATATATGAATATATCGGGGTGTTATCTCCTGGAGTCGGGGGATTATATTCTGTATATATGAATATATCGGGGTGTTATCTCCTGGAGTCGGGGATTATATTCTGTATATATGAATATATCGGGGTGTTATCTCCTGGAGTCGGGGATTATATTCTGTATATATGAATATATCGGGGTGTTATCTCCTGGAGTCGGAGGATTATATTCTGTATATATGAATATATCGGGGTGTTATCTCCTGGAGTCGGAGGATTATATTCTGTATATATGAATATATCGGGGTGTTATCTCCTGGAGTCGGGGGATTATATTCTGTATATATGAATATATCGGGGTGTTATCTCCTGGAGTCGGAGGATTATATTCTGTATATATGAATATATCGGGGTGTTATCTCCTGGAGTCGGGGATTATATTCTGTATATATGAATATATCGGGGTGTTATCTCCTGGAGTCGGGGATTATATTCTGTATATATGAATATATCGGGGTGTTATCTCCTGGAGTCGGAGGATTATATTCTGTATATATGAATATATCGGGGTGTTATCTCCTGGAGTCGGGGGATTATATTCTGTATATATGAATATATCGGGGTGTTATCTCCTGGAGTCGGGGGATTATATTCTGTATATATGAATATATCGGGGTGTTATCTCCTGGAGTCGGGGGATTATATTCTGTATATATGAATATATCGGGGTGTTATCTCCTGGAGTCGGAGGATTATATTCTGTATATATGAATATATCGGGGTGTTATCTCCTGGAGTCGGGGATTATATTCTGTATATATGAATATATCGGGGTGTTATCTCCTGGAGTCGGGGGATTATATTCTGTATATATGAATATATCGGGGTGTTATCTCCTGGAGTCGGGGATTATATTCTGTATATATGAATATATCGGGGTGTTATCTCCTGGAGTCGGGGATTATATTCTGTATATATGAATATATCGGGGTGTTATCTCCTGGAGTCGGGGGATTATATTCTGTATATATGAATATATCGGGGTGTTATCTCCTGGAGTCGGAGGATTATATTCTGTATATATGAATATATCGGGGTGTTATCTCCTGGAGTCGGAGGATTATATTCTGTATATATGAATATATCGGGGTGTTATCTCCTGGAGTCGGGGGATTATATTCTGTATATATGAATATATCGGGGTGTTATCTCCTGGAGTCGGGGATTATATTCTGTATATATGAATATATCGGGGTGTTATCTCCTGGAGTCGGGGGATTATATTCTGTATATATGAATATATCGGGGGTGTTAACTCCTGGAGTCGGGGGATTATATTCTGTATATATGAATATATCGGGGTGTTATCTCCTGGAGTCGGGGGATTATATTCTGTATATATGAATATATCGGGGTGTTATCTCCTGGAGTCGGGGATTATATTCTGTATATATGAATATATCGGGGTGTTATCTCCTGGAGTCGGGGATTATATTCTGTATATATGAATATATCGGGGTGTTATCTCCTGGAGTCGGGGGATTATATTCTGTATATATGAATATATCGGGGTGTTATCTCCTGGAGTCGGGGGATTATATTCTGTATATATGAATATATCGGGGTGTTATCTCCTGGAGTCGGAGGATTATATTCTGTATATATGAATATATCGGGGTGTTATCTCCTGGAGTCGGAGGATTATATTCTGTATATATGAATATATCGGGGTGTTATCTCCTGGAGTCGGGGATTATATTCTGTATATATGAATATATCGGGTGTTATCTCCTGGAGTCGGAGGATTATATTCTGTATATATGAATATATCGGGGTGTTATCTCCTGGAGTCGGGGGATTATATTCTGTATATATGAATATATCGGGGTGTTATCTCCTGGAGTCGGGGATTATATTCTGTATATATGAATATATCGGGGTGTTATCTCCTGGAGTCGGGGGATTATATTCTGTATATATGAATATATCGGGGTGTTATCTCCTGGAGTCGGGGATTATATTCTGTATATATGAATATATCGGGGTGTTATCTCCTGGAGTCGGGGGATTATATTCTGTATATATGAATATATCGGGGTGTTATCTCCTGGAGTCGGGGGATTATATTCTGTATATATGAATATATCGGGGTGTTATCTCCTGGAGTCGGGGGATTATATTCTGTATATATGAATATATCGGGGTGTTATCTCCTGGAGTCGGGGGATTATATTCTGTATATATGGAATATATCGGGGTGTTATCTCCTGGAGTCGGGGGATTATATTCTGTATATATGAATATATCGGGGTGTTATCTCCTGGAGTCGGGGGATTATATTCTGTATATATGAATATATCGGGGTGTTATCTCCTGGAGTCGGAGGATTATATTCTGTATATATGAATATATCGGGGTGTTATCTCCTGGAGTCGGGGGATTATATTCTGTATATATGAATATATCGGGGTGTTATCTCCTGGAGTCGGAGGATTATATTCTGTATATATGAATATATCGGGGTGTTATCTCCTGGAGTCGGGGATTATATTCTGTATATATGAATATATCGGGGTGTTATCTCCTGGAGTCGGGGGATTATATTCTGTATATATGAATATATCGGGGTGTTATCTCCTGGAGTCGGAGGATTATATTCTGTATATATGAATATATCGGGGTGTTATCTCCTGGAGTCGGAGGATTATATTCTGTATATATGAATATATCGGGGTGTTATCTCCTGGAGTCGGGGGATTATATTCTGTATATATGAATATATCGGGGTGTTATCTCCTGGAGTCGGAGGATTATATTCTGTATATATGAATATATCGGGGTGTTATCTCCTGGAGTCGGAGGATTATATTCTGTATATATGAATATATCGGGGTGTTATCTCCTGGAGTCGGGGATTATATTCTGTATATATGAATATATCGGGGTGTTATCTCCTGGAGTCGGAGGATTATATTCTGTATATATGAATATATCGGGGTGTTATCTCCTGGAGTCGGAGGATTATATTCTGTATATATGAATATATCGGGGTGTTATCTCCTGGAGTCGGGGGATTATATTCTGTATATATGAATATATCGGGGTGTTATCTCCTGGAGTCGGAGGATTATATTCTGTATATATGAATATATCGGGGTGTTATCTCCTGGAGTCGGAGGATTATATTCTGTATATATGAATATATCGGGGTGTTATCTCCTGGAGTCGGGGGATTATATTCTGTATATATGAATATATCGGGGTGTTATCTCCTGGAGTCGGAGGATTATATTCTGTATATATGAATATATCGGGGTGTTATCTCCTGGAGTCGGAGGATTATATTCTGTATATATGAATATATCGGGGTGTTATCTCCTGGAGTCGGGGGATTATATTCTGTATATATGAATATATCGGGGTGTTATCTCCTGGAGTCGGAGGATTATATTCTGTATATATGAATATATCGGGGTGTTATCTCCTGGAGTCGGGGGATTATATTCTGTATATATGAATATATCGGGGTGTTATCTCCTGGAGTCGGGGATTATATTCTGTATATATGAATATATCGGGGTGTTATCTCCTGGAGTCGGGGATTATATTCTGTATATATGAATATATCGGGGTGTTATCTCCTGGAGTCGGGGATTATATTCTGTATATATGAATATATCGGGGTGTTATCTCCTGGAGTCGGGGATTATATTCTGTATATATGAATATATCGGGGTGTTATCTCCTGGAGTCGGGGATTATATTCTGTATATATGAATATATCGGGGTGTTATCTCCTGGAGTCGGGGGATTATATTCTGTATATATGAATATATCGGGGTGTTATCTCCTGGAGTCGGGGATTATATTCTGTATATATGAATATATCGGGTGTTATCTCCTGGAGTCGGGGATTATATTCTGTATATATGAATATATCGGGGTGTTATCTCCTGGAGTCGGGGGATTATATTCTGTATATATGAATATATCGGGTGTTATCTCCTGGAGTCGGGGATTATATTCTGTATATATGAATATATCGGGTGTTATCTCCTGGAGTCGGGGATTATATTCTGTATATATGAATATATCGGGGTGTTATCTCCTGGAGTCGGGGGATTATATTCTGTATATATGAATATATCGGGTGTTATCTCCTGGAGTCGGAGGATTATATTCTGTATATATGAATATATCGGGGTGTTATCTCCTGGAGTCGGGGGATTATATTCTGTATATATGAATATATCGGGGTGTTATCTCCTGGAGTCGGGGGATTATATTCTGTATATATGAATATATCGGGGTGTTATCTCCTGGAGTCGGGGATTATATTCTGTATATATGAATATATCGGGGTGTTATCTCCTGGAGTCGGGGATTATATTCTGTATATATGAATATATCGGGGTGTTATCTCCTGGAGTCGGGGATTATATCCTGTATATATGAATATATCGGGGTGTTATCTCCTGGAGTCGGGGATTATATCTGTATATATGAATATATCGGGGTGTTATCTCCTGGAGTCGGAGGATTATATTCTGTATATATGAATATATCGGGGTGTTATCTCCTGGAGTCGGGGGATTATATTCTGTATATATGAATATATCGGGGTGTTATCTCCTGGAGTCGGAGGATTATATTCTGTATATATGAATATATCGGGGTGTTATCTCCTGGAGTCGGAGGATTATATTCTGTATATATGAATATATCGGGTGTTATCTCCTGGAGTCGGGGGATTATATTCTGTATATATGAATATATCGGGGTGTTATCTCCTGGAGTCGGAGGATTATATTCTGTATATATGAATATATCGGGGTGTTATCTCCTGGAGTCGGGGGATTATATTCTGTATATATGAATATATCGGGGTGTTATCTCCTGGAGTCGGGGATTATATTCTGTATATATGGATATATCGGGGTGTTATCTCCTGGAGTCGGAGGATTATATTCTGTATATATGAATATATCGGGGTGTTATCTCCTGGAGTCGGGGGATTATATTCTGTATATATGAATATATCGGGGTGTTATCTCCTGGAGTCGGAGGATTATATTCTGTATATATGAATATATCGGGGTGTTATCTCCTGGAGTCGGGGATTATATTCTGTATATATGAATATATCTGGGTGTTATCTCCTGGAGTCGGGGGATTATATTCTGTATATATGAATATATCGGGGTGTTATCTCCTGGAGTCGGGGATTATATTCTGTATATATGAATATATCGGGGTGTTATCTCCTGGAGTCGGGGATTATATTCTGTATATATGAATATATCGGGGTGTTATCTCCTGGAGTCGGAGGATTATATTCTGTATATATGAATATATCGGGGTGTTATCTCCTGGAGTCGGGGATTATATTCTGTATATATGAATATATCTGGGTGTTATCTCCTGGAGTCGGGGATTATATTCTGTATATATGAATATATCGGGGTGTTATCTCCTGGAGTCGGGGATTATATTCTGTATATATGAATATATCGGGGTGTTATCTCCTGGAGTCGGGGATTATATTCTGTATATATGAATATATCGGGGTGTTATCTCCTGGAGTCGGAGGATTATATTCTGTATATATGAATATATCGGGGTGTTATCTCCTGGAGTCGGAGGATTATATTCTGTATATATGAATATATCGGGGTGTTATCTCCTGGAGTCGGGGATTATATTCTGTATATATGAATATATCGGGTGTTATCTCCTGGAGTCGGGGATTATATTCTGTATATATGAATATATCGGGGTGTTATCTCCTGGAGTCGGAGGATTATATTCTGTATATATGAATATATCGGGTGTTATCTCCTGGAGTCGGAGGATTATATTCTGTATATATGAATATATCGGGGTGTTATCTCCTGGAGTCGGGGGATTATATTCTGTATATATGAATATATCGGGGTGTTATCTCCTGGAGTCGGAGGATTATATTCTGTATATATGAATATATCGGGGTGTTATCTCCTGGAGTCGGGGGATTATATTCTGTATATATGAATATATCGGGGTGTTATCTCCTGGAGTCGGGGATTATATTCTGTATATATGAATATATCGGGGTGTTATCTCCTGGAGTCGGGGGATTATATTCTGTATACATGAATATATCGGGGTGTTATCTCCTGGAGTCGGGGATTATATTCTGTATATATGAATATATCGGGGTGTTATCTCCTGGAGTCGGGGGATTATATTCTGTATATATGAATATATCGGGGTGATATCTCCTGGAGTCGGAGGATTATATTCTGTATATATGAATATATCGGGGTGTTATCTCCTGGAGTCGGGGATTATATTCTGTATATATGAATATATCGGGGTGTTATCTCCTGGAGTCGGAGGATTATATTCTGTATATATGAATATATCGGGGTGTGATCTCCTGGAGTCGGAGGATTATATTCTGTATATATGAATATATCGGGGTGTTATCTCCTGGAGTCGGGGATTATATTCTGTATATATGAATATATCGGGGTGTTATCTCCTGGAGTCGGAGGATTATATTCTGTATATATGAATATATCGGGGTGATATCTCCTGGAGTCGGAGGATTATATTCTGTATATATGAATATATCGGGGTGTTATCTCCTGGAGTCGGGGATTATATTCTGTATATATGAATATATCGGGGTGTTATCTCCTGGAGTCGGAGGATTATATTCTGTATATATGAATATATCGGGGTGTGATCTCCTGGAGTCGGAGGATTATATTCTGTATATATGAATATATCGGGGTGTTATCTCCTGGAGTCGGGAGGATTATATTCTGTATATATGAATATATCGGGGTGTTATCTCCTGGAGTCGGGGGATTATATTCTGTATATATGAATATATCGGGGTGTTATCTCCTGGAGTCGGGGGATTATATTCTGTATATATGAATATATCGGGTGTTATCTCCTGGAGTCGGGGGATTATATTCTGTATATATGAATATATCGGGGTGTTATCTCCTGGAGTCGGAGGATTATATTCTGTATATATGAATATATCGGGGTGTTATCTCCTGGAGTCGGGGGATTATATTCTTTATATATGAATATATCGGGGTGTTATCTCCTGGAGTCGGAGGATTATATTCTGTATATATGAATATATCGGGGTGTTATCTCCTGGAGTCGAGGGATTATATTCTGTATATATGAATATATCGGGGTGTTATCTCCTGGAGTCGGAGGATTATATTCTGTATATATATGAATATATCGGGGTGTTATCTCCTGGAGTCGGAGGATTATATTCTGTATATATGAATATATCGGGGTGTTATCTCCTGGAGTCGGGGATTATATTCTGTATATATGTATATATCGGGGTGTTATCTCCTGGAGTCGGGGATTATATTCTGTATATATGAATATATCGGGGTGTTATCTCCTGGAGTCGGAGGATTATATTCTGTATATATGAATATATCGGGGTGTTATCTCCTGGAGTCGGGGGATTATATTCTGTATATATGAATATATCGGGGTGTTATCTCCTGGAGTCGGGGGGATTATATTCTGTATATATGAATATATCGGGGTGTTATCTCCTGGAGTCGGAGGATTATATTCTGTATATATGAATATATCGGGGTGTTATCTCCTGGAGTCGGGGGATTATATTCTGTATATATGAATATATCGGGGTGTTATCTCCTGGAGTCTGGGGATTATATTCTGTATATATGAATATATCGGGGTGTTATCTCCTGGAGTCGGGGGATTATATTCTGTATATATGAATATATCGGGGTGTTATCTCCTGGAGTCGGGGATTATATTCTGTATATATGAATATATCGGGGTGTTATCTCCTGGAGTCGGAGGATTATATTCTGTATATATGAATATATCGGGGTGTTATCTCCTGGAGTCGGGGGGATTATATTCTGTATATATGAATATATCGGGGTGTTATCTCCTGCAGTCGGAGGATTATATTCTGTATATATGAATATATCGGGTGTTATCTCCTGGAGTCGGAGGATTATATTCTGTATATATGAATATATCGGGGTGTTATCTCCTGGAGTCGGGGGATTATATTCTGTATATATGAATATATCGGGGTGTTATCTCCTGGAGTCGGAGGATTATATTCTGTATATATGAATATATCGGGTGTTATCTCCTGGAGTCGGAGGATTATATTCTGTATATATGAATATATCGGGGTGTTATCTCCTGGAGTCGGAGGATTATATTCTGTATATATGAATATATCGGGGTGTTATCTCCTGGAGTCGGGGGATTATATTCTGTATATATGAATATATCGGGTGTTATCTCCTGGAGTCGGGGGATTATATTCTGTATATATGAATATATCGGGGTGTTATCTCCTGGAGTCGGAGGATTATATTCTGTATATATGAATATATCGGAGTGTTATCTCCTGGAGTCGGGGATTATATTCTGTATATATGAATATATCGGGGTGTTATCTCCTGGAGTCGGAGGATTATATTCTGTATATATGAATATATCGGGGTGTTATCTCCTGGAGTCGGAGGATTATATTCTGTATATATGAATATATCGGGGTGTTATCTCCTGGAGTCGGGGATTATATTCTCTATATATGAATATATCGGGGTGTTATCTCCTGGAGTCGGGGGATTATATTCTGTATATATGAATATATCGGGTGTTATCTCCTGGAGTCGGGGGATTATATTCTGTATATATGAATATATCGGGTGTTATCTCCTGGAGTCGGGGATTATATTCTGTATATATGAATATATCGGGGTGTTATCTCCTGGAGTCGGAGGATTATATTCTGTATATATGAATATATCGGGGTGTTATCTCCTGGAGTCGGGGATTATATTCTGTATATATGAATATATCGGGGTGTTATCTCCTGGAGTCGGAGATTATATTCTGTATATATGAATATATCGGGGTGTTATCTCCTGGAGTCGGGGGATTATATTCTGTATATATGAATATATCGGGGTGTTATCTCCTGGAGTCGGGGATTATATTCTGTATATATGAATATATCGGGTGTTATCTCCTGGAGTCGGAGGATTATATTCTGTATATATGAATATATCGGGGTGTTATCTCCTGGAGTCGGGGGATTATATTCTGTATATATGAATATATCGGGGTGTTATCTCCTGGAGTCGGAGGATTATATTCTGTATATATGAATATATCGGGGTGTTATCTCCTGGAGTCGGAGGATTATATTCTGTATATATGAATATATCGGGGTGTTATCTCCTGGAGTCGGGGATTATATTCTGTATATATGAATATATCGGGGTGTTATCTCCTGGAGTCGGAGATTATATTCTGTATATATGAATATATCGGGGTGTTATCTCCTGGAGTCGGGGGATTATATTCTGTATATATGAATATATCGGGGTGTTATCTCCTGGAGTCGGGGGATTATATTCTGTATATATGAATATATCGGGTGTTATCTCCTGGAGTCGTATTCTGTATATATGAATATATCGGGGTGTTATCTCCTGGAGTCGGGGGATTATATTCTGTATATATGAATATATCGGGGTGTTATCTCCTGGAGTCGGGGATTATATTCTGTATATATGAATATATCGGGGTGTTATCTCCTGGAGTCGGAGGATTATATTCTGTATATATGAATATATCGGGATGTTATATCCTGGAGTCGGAGGATTATATTCTGTATATATGAATATATCGGGGTGTTATCTCCTGGAGTCGGAGGATTATATTCTGTATATATGAATATATCGGGGTGTTATCTCCTGGAGTCGGAGGATTATATTCTGTATATATGAATATATCGGGGTGTTATCTCCTGGAGTCGGAGGATTATATTCTGTATATATGAATATATCGGGGTGTTATCTCCTGGAGTCGGGGGGATTATATTCTGTATATATGAATATATCGGGGTGTTATCTCCTGGAGTCGGAGGATTATATTCTGTATATATGAATATATCGGGGTGTTATCTCCTGGAGTCGGGGATTATATTCTGTATATATGAATATATCGGGGTGTTATCTCCTGGAGTCGGGGATTATATTCTGTATATATGAATATATCGGGGTGTTATCTCCTGGAGTCTGGGGATTATATTCTGTATGTATGAATATATCGGGGTGTTATCTCCTGGAGTCGGGGGATTATATTCTGTATATATGAATATATCGGGGTGTTATATCCTGGAGTCGGAGGATTATATTCTGTATATATGAATATATCGGGATGTTATATCCTGGAGTCGGAGGATTATATTCTGTATATATGAATATATCGGGGTGTTATCTCCTGGAGTCGGGGATTATATTCTGTATATATGAATATATCGGGGTGTTATCTCCTGGAGTCGGGGATTATATTCTGTATATATGAATATATCGGGGTGTTATCTCCTGGAGTCGGGGGATTATATTCTGTATATATGAATATATCGGGGTGTTATCTCCTGGAGTCGGGGGATTATATTCTGTATATATGAATATATCGGGGTGTTATCTCCTGGAGTCGGGGGATTATATTCTGTATATATGAATATATCGGGGTGTTATCTCCTGGAGTCGGAGGATTATATTCTGTATATATGAATATATCGGGGTGTTATCTCCTGGAGTCGGGGGATTATATTCTGTATATATGAATATATCGGGGTGTTATCTCCTGGAGTCGGGGGGATTATATTCTGTATATATGAATATATCGGGGTGTTATCTCCTGGAGTCGGAGGATTATATTCTGTATATATGAATATATCGGGGTGTTATCTCCTGGAGTCGGAGGATTATATTCTGTATATATGAATATATCGGGGTGTTATCTACTGGAGTCGGGGGATTATATTCTGTATATATGAATATATCGGGGTGTTATCTCCTGGAGTCGGGGGATTATATTCTGTATATATGAATATATCGGGGTGTTATCTCCTGGAGTCGGGGATTATATTCTGTATATATGAATATATCGGGATGTTATATCCTGGAGTCGGAGGATTATATTCTGTATATATGAATATATCGGGGTGTTATCTCCTGGAGTCGGGGATTATATTCTGTATATATGAATATATCGGGGTGTTATCTCCTGGAGTCGGAGGATTATATTCTGTATATATGAATATATCGGGATGTTATATCCTGGAGTCGGAGGATTATATTCTGTATATATGTATATATCGGGGTGTTATCTCCTGGAGTCGGGGATTATATTCTGTATATATGAATATATCGGGGTGTTATCTCCTGGAGTCGGGGGATTATATTCTGTATATATGAATATATCGGGGTGTTATCTCCTGGAGTCGGGGGATTATATTCTGTATATATGAATATATCGGGGTGTTATCTCCTGGAGTCGGAGGATTATATTCTGTATATATGAATATATCGGGATGTTATATCCTGGAGTCGGGGGATTATATTCTGTATATATGAATATATCGGGGTGTTATCTCCTGGAGTCGGAGGATTATATTCTGTATATATGAATATATCGGGGTGTTATCTACTGGAGTAGGGGGATTACATTCTGTATATATGAATATATCGGGGTGTTATCTCCTGGAGTCGGGGGATTACATTCTGTATATATGAATATATCGGGGTGTTATCTCCTGGAGTCGGAGGATTATATTCTGTATATATGAATATATCGGGGTGTTATCTCCTGGAGTCGGAGGATTATATTCTGTATATATGAATATATCGGGGTGTTATCTCCTGGAGTCGGGGGATTATATTCTGTATATATGAATATATCGGGGTGTTATCTCCTGGAGTCGGGGATTATATTCTGTATATTTGAATATATCGGGGTGTTATCTCCTGGAGTCGGGGGATTATATTCTGTATATATGAATATATCGGGGTGTTATCTCCTGGAGTCGGAGGATTATATTATGTATATATGAATATATCGGGGTGTTATCTCCTGGAGTCGGAGGATTATATTCTGTATATATGAATATATCGGGGTGTTATCTCCTGGAGTCGGAGGATTATATTCTGTATATATGAATATATCGGGGTGTTATCTCCTGGAGTCGGGGGATTATATTCTGTATATATGAATATATCGGGGTGTTATCTCCTGGAGTCGGAGGATTATATTATGTATATATGAATATATCGGGGTGTTATCTCCTGGAGTCGGAGGATTATATTCTGTATATATGAATATATCGGGGTGTTATCCCCTGGAGTCGGGGATTATATTCTGTATATGAATATATCGGGGTGTTATCTGCTGGAGTCGGAGGATTATATTCTGTATATATGAATATATCGGGGTGTTATCTGCTGGAGTCGGAGGATTATATTCTGTATATATGAATATATCGGGGTGTTATCTGCTGGAGTCGGGGGATTATATTCTGTATATATGAATATATCGGGGTGTTATCTGCTGGAGTCGGAGGATTATATTCTGTATATATGAATATATCGGGGTGTTATCTCCTGGAGTCGGAGGATTATATTCTGTATATATGAATATATCGGGGTGTTATCTCCTGGAGTCGGAGGATTATATTCTGTATATATGAATATATCGGGGTGTTATCTGCTGGAGTCGGAGGATTATATTCTGTATATATGAATATATCGGGTGTTATCTCCTGGAGTCGGGGGATTATATTCTGTATATATGACTATATCGGGGTGTTATCTCCTGGAGTCGGAGGATTATATTCTGTATATATGAATATATCGGGGTGTTATCTCCTGGAGTCGGGGGATTATATTCTGTATATATGAATATATCGGGGTGTTATCTCCTGGAGTCGGGGATTATATTCTGTATATATGAATATATCGGGGTGTTATCTCCTGGAGTCGGAGGATTATATTCTGTATATATGAATATATCGGGGTGTTATCTCCTGGAGTCGGGGGATTATATTCTGTATATATGAATATATCGGGGTGTTATCTCCTGGAGTCGGGGGATTATATTCTGTATATATGAATATATCGGGGTGTTATCTCCTGGAGTCGGGGGATTATATTCTGTATATATGAATATATCGGGGTGTTATCTCCTGGAGTCGGGGGATTATATTCTGTATATATGAATATATCGGGGTGTTATCTCCTGGAGTCGGGGATTATATTCTGTATATATATGAATATATCGGGGTGTTATCTCCTGAAGTCGGAGGATTATATTCAGTATATATGAATATATATCGGGGTGTTATCTCCTGGAGTCGGGGGATTATATTCTGTATATATGAATATATCGGGGTGTTATCTCCTGGAGTCGGAGGATTATATTCTGTATATTTGAATATATCGGGGTGTTATCTCCTGGAGTCTGGGGATTATATTCTGTATGTATGAATATATCGGGGTGTTATCTCCTGGAGTCGGGGGATTATATTCTGTATATATCGGGGTGTTATCTCCTGGAGTCGGGGGATTATATTCTGAATATATCGGGGTGTTATCTCCTGGAGTCGGGGGATTATATTCTGTATATATCGGGGTGTTATCTCCTGGAGTCGGGGGATTATATTCTGTATATATCGAGGTGTTATCTCCTGGAGTCGGGGGATTATATTCTGTATATATCGGGGTGTTATCTCCTGGAGTCGGGGGATTATATTCTGTATATATCGGGGTGTTATCTCCTGGAGTCGGAGGATTATATTCTGTATATATGAATATATCGTGGTGTTATCTCCTGGAGTCGGGGGATTATATTCTGTATATATGAATATATCGGGGTGTTATCTCCTGGAGTCGGAGGATTATATTCTGTATATATGAATATATCGGGGTGTTATCTCCTGGAGTCGGGGGATTATATTCTGTATATATGAATATATCGGGGTGTTATCTCCTGGAGTCGGAGGATTATATTCTGTATATATGAATATATCGGGGTGTTATCTCCTGGAGTCGGGGGGATTATATTCTGTATATATGAATATATTGGGGTGTTATCTCCTGGAGTCGGGGGATTATATTCTGTATATATGAATATATCGGGGTGTTATCTCCTGGAGTCGGAGGATTATATTCTGTATATATGAATATATCGGGGTGTTATCTCCTGGAGTCGGGGGATTATATTCTGTATATATGAATATATCGGGGTGTTATCTCCTGGAGTCGGGGGATTATATTCTGTATATATGAATATATCGGGTGTTATCTCCTGGAGTCGGGGGATTATATTCTGTATATATGAATATATCGGGGTGTTATCTCCTGGAGTCGGAGGATTATATTCTGTATATATGAATATATCGGGGTGTTATCTCCTGGAGTCGGGGGATTATATTCTGTATATATGAATATATCGGGGTG
The DNA here is from genome assembly GCF_032444005.1 of Ranitomeya imitator. Lineage (NCBI taxonomy): Eukaryota > Metazoa > Chordata > Amphibia > Anura > Dendrobatidae > Ranitomeya > Ranitomeya imitator. Next base: position 1,212,955,335 of record NC_091282.1, on the reverse strand, counting down.
TTATCTCCTGGAGTCGGGGGATTATATTCTGTATATATGAATATATCGGGTGTTATCTCCTGGAGTCGGGGGATTATATTCTGTATATATGAATATATCGGGGTGTTATCTCCTGGAGTCGGAGGATTATATTCTGTATATATGAATATATCGGGTTGTTATCTCCTGGAGTCGGGGGATTATATTCTGTATATATGAATATATCGGGGTGTTATCTCCTGGAGTCTGGGGATTATATTCTGTATATATGAATATATCGGGGTGTTATCTCCTGGAGTCGGGGGATTATATTCTGTATATATCGGGGTGTTATCTCCTGGAGTCGGGGGATTATATTCTGTATATATCGGGGTGTTATCTCCTGGAGTCGGGGGATTATATTCTGTATATATCGGGGTGTTATCTCCTGGAGTCGGGGGATTATATTTTGTATATATCGGGGTGTTATCTCCTGGAGTCGGGGATTATATTCTGTATATATCGGGGTGTTATCTCCTGGAGTCGGGGGATTTTATTCTGTATATATCGGGGTGTTATCTCCTGGAATCGGGGGATTATATTCTGTATATATCGGGGTGTTATCTCCTGTAGTCGGGGGATTATATTCTGTATATATCGGGGTGTTATCTCCTGGAGTCGGGGGATTATATTCTGTATATATCGGGTGTTATCTCCTGGAGTCGGGGGATTATATTCTGTATATATCGGGGTGTTATCTCATGGAGTCGGGGGATTATATTCTGTATATATCGGGGTGTTATCTCCTGGAGTCGGGGGATTATATTCTGTATATATCGGGGTGTTTTCTCCTGGAGTCGGGGGATTATATTCTGTATATATTGGGGTGTTATCTCCTGGAGTCGGGGGATTATATTCTGTATATATGAATATATCGGGGTGTTATCTCCTGGAGTCGGGGGATTATATTCTGTATATATTGGGGTGTTATCTCCTGGAGTCGGGGGATTATATTCTGTATATATCGGGGTGTTATCTCCTGGAGTCGGGGGATTATATTCTGTATATATCGGGTGTTATCTCCTGGAGTCGGGGGATTATATTCTGTATATATGAATATATCGGGGTGTTATCTCCTGGAGTCGGGGGATTATATTCTGTATATATGAATATATCGGGTGTATCGGGATGTTATCTCCTGGAGTCGGGGGATTATATTCTGTATATATGAATATATCGGGGTGTTTTCTCCTGGAGTCGGGGGATTATATTCTGTATATATTGGGGTGTTATCTCCTGGAGTCGGGGGATTATATTCTGTATATATCGGGGTGTTATCTCCTGGAGTCGGGGGATTATATTCTGTATATATTGGGGTGTTATCTCCTGGAGTCGGGGGATTATATTCTGTATATATGAATATATCGGGGTGTTATCTCCTGGAGTCGGGGGATTATATTCTGTATATATTGGGGTGTTATCTCCTGGAGTCGGGGGATTATATTCTGTATATATCGGGGTGTTATCTCCTGGAGTCGGGGATTATATTCTGTATATATCGGGGTTTTATCTCCTGGAGTCGGGGGATTATATTCTGTATATATCGGGGTGTTATCTCCTGGAGTCGGGGGATTATATTCTGTATATATTGGGGTGTTATCTCCTGGAGTCGGGGGATTATATTCTGTATATATTGGGGTGTTATCTCCTGGAGTCGGGGGATTATATTCTGTATATATTGGGGTGTTATCTCCTGGAGTCGGGGGATTATATTCTGTATATATTGGGGTGTTATCTCCTGGAGTCGGGGGATTATATTCTGTATATATTGGGGTGTTATCTCCTGGAGTCGGGGGATTATATTCTGTATATATTGGGGTGTTATCTCCTGGAGTCGGGGGATTATATTCTGTATATATCGGGGTGTTATCTCCTGGAGTCGGGGGATTATATTCTGTATATATTGGGGTGTTATCTCCTGGAGTCGGGGGATTATATTCTGTATATATCGGGTGTTATCTCCTGGAGTCGGGGATTATATTCTGTATATATGAATATATCGGGGTGTTATCTCCTGGAGTCGGAGGATTATATTCTGTATATATGAATATATCGGGGTGTTATCTCCTGAAGTCGGAGGATTATATTCTGTATATATGAATATAACGGGGTGTTATCTCCTGGAGTCGGAGGATTATATTCTGTATATATGAATATAACGGGGTGTTATCTCCTGGAGTCGGGGATTATATTCTGTATATATGAATATATCGGGGTGTTATCTCCTGAAGTCGGAGGATTATATTCTGTATATATGAATATAACGGGGTGTTATCTCCTGGAGTCGGAGGATTATATTCTGTATATATGAATATATCGGGGTGTTATCTCCTGGAGTCGGAGGATTATATTCTGTATATATGAATATATCGGGGTGTTATCTCCTGGAGTCGGGGGATTATATTCTGTATATATGAATATATTGGGGTGTTATCTCCTGGAGTCGGGGGATTATATTCTGTATATATCGGGGTGTTATCTCCTGGAGTCGGGGATTTTATTCTGTATATATCGGGGTGTTATCTCCTGGAGTCGGGGGATTATATTCTGTATATATCGGGGTGTTATCTCCTGGAGTCGGGGGATTATATTCTGTATATATCGGGGTGTTATCTCCTGGAGTCGGGGGATTATATTCTGTATATATCGGGTGTTATCTCCTGGAGTCGGGGGATTATATTCTGTATATATCGGGGTGTTATCTCCTGGAGTCGGGGATTATATTCTGTATATATGAATATATCGGGGTGTTATCTCCTGGAGTCGGGGATTATATTCTGTATATATGAATATATCGGGGTGTTATCTCCTGGAGTCAGGGGATTATATTCTGTATATATGAATATATCGGGGTGTTATCTCCTGGAGTCGGGGATTATATTCTGTATATATGAATATAACGGGGTGTTATCTCCTGGAGTCGGAGGATTATATTCTGTATATATGAATATATCTGGGTGTTATCTCCTGGAGTCGGGGATTATATTCTGTATATATGAATATATCGGGGTGTTATCTCCTGAAGTCGGAGGATTATATTCTGTATATATGAATATAACGGGGTGTTATCTCCTGGAGTCGGAGGATTATATTCTGTATATATGAATATATCGGGGTGTTATCTCCTGGAGTCGGGGATTATATTCTGTATATATGAATATATCGGGGTGTTATCTCCTGGAGTCGGGGGATTATATTCTGTATATATGAATATATCGGGGTGTTATCTCCTGGAGTCGGAGGATTATATTCTGTATATATGAATATATCGGGGTGTTATCTCCTGGAGTCGGAGGATTATATTCTGTATATATGAATATATCGGGGTGTTATCTCCTGGAGTCGGGGATTATATTCTGTATATATGAATATATCGGGGTGTTATCTCCTGGAGTCGGGGGATTATATTCTGTATATATGAATATATCGGGGTGTTATCTCCTGGAGTCGGGGGATTATATTCTGTATATATGAATATATCGGGGTGTTATCTCCTGGAGTCGGGGGATTATATTCTGTATATATGAATATATCGGGGTGTTATCTCCTGGAGTCGGAGGATTATATTCTGTATATATGAATATATCGGGGTGTTATCTCCTGGAGTCGGAGGATTATATTCTGTATATATGAATATATCGGGGTGTTATCTCCTGGAGTCGGGGATTATATTCTGTATATATGAATATATCGGGGTGTTATCTCCTGGAGTCGGAGGATTATATTCTGTATATATGAATATATCGGGGTGTTATCTCCTGGAGTCGGGGGATTATATTCTGTATATATGAATATATTGGGGTGTTATCTCCTGGAGTCGGGGGATTATATTCTGTATATATGAATATATCGGGGTGTTATCTCCTGGAGTCGGGGATTATATTCTGTATATATGAATATATCGGGGTGTTATCTCCTGGAGTCGGGGATTATATTCTGTATATATGAATATATCGGGGTGTTATCTCCTGGAGTCGGGGATTATATTCTGTATATATGAATATATCGGGGTGTTATCTCCTGGAGTCGGAGGATTATATTCTGTATATATGAATATATCGGGGTGTTATCTCCTGGAGTCGGGGGATTATATTCTGTATATATGAATATATCGGGGTGTTATCTCCTGGAGTCGGAGGATTATATTCTGTATATATGAATATATCGGAGTGTTATCTCCTGGAGTCGGGGGATTATATTCTGTATATATGAATATATCGGGGTGTTATCTCCTGGAGTCGGGGGATTATATTCTGTATATATGAATATATCGGGGTGTTATCTCCTGGAGTCGGAGGATTATATTCTGTATATATGAATATATCGGGGTGTTATCTCCTGGAGTCGGGGGATTATATTCTGTATATATGAATATATCGGGGTGTTATCTCCTGGAGTCGGAGGATTATATTCTGTATATATGAATATATCGGGTGTTATCTCCTGGAGTCGGGGGATTATATTCTGTATATATGAATATATCGGGTGTTATCTCCTGGAGTCGGGGGATTATATTCTGTATATATGAATATATCGGGGTGTTATCTCCTGGAGTCGGGGGATTATATTCTGTATATATGAATATATCGGGGTGTTATCTCCTGGAGTCGGAGGATTATATTCTGTATATATGAATATATCGGAGTGTTATCTCCTGGAGTCGGGGGATTATATTCTGTATATATGAATATATCGGGTGTTATCTCCTGGAGTCGGGGGATTATATTCTGAATATATCGGGGTGTTATCTCCTGGATTCGGGGGATTATATTATATGTTAAGACTGCCCGAGGTGCTTCCTTGGCGTCTGTCAGTAAGGAGGGTGATGTTACTGATGTTTCGTTTCATTCCCCTGAACCTTCTGCTAAACTCCCTGGCACCTTCTCCGGTGAGAAGGAAAAGTTCCGTGTGTTCAGGGAAGTTGTCAGTTGTTGTTTTCCCTTAGACCCTGATCTTTGGAGATGAGAGTCAGCGGGTGGGAATTATCATATCTTTACTCAGGGCAGGTTCGCAGTCTTGGGCCTTTTCTCTACCCCCGATAGTCCCAGAGAGAGTCTGTGGTTTTTTGATGCCCTAGGACTAATTTATGATGACCCTGACGACCGGGTTAGATTAGCAGAGGACACAATCATTGGTCTCTCTCAGGGGAAGCTCTCTGCCGAGTGGCACTGCTCAGAATTTAGGCGATGGTCCCCTGAGGTGTCCTGAAACGAATTTTGGAGGGGACTATCTGATCATCTGAAGGATGCTCTGGCCCTTCATCCACTTTCCATTTCCCTGGATGGGGCAGTGATGCAGGCTGTCCATATGGATCAGAGACTATGGGAGAGAGGAGTCATGTGTGGCGCCCCAGGGTCCTGGTCGTCACCGTAGCATTGCTTTCCTCACGGCGAGAGTGATGTTACAATTGGAAGCGATGAAGGATATCTTTTATCAGGTAACCACCATACACAAAACATGTTCACACTCCAGGCCACAAGGGGGAGCTTTTGATCCTATTGCTAGGTGACTCCCCTGCATATGCAGATATATTGTGTTTTGGAGGGAAAGTGAGTTCAGTTTCAGTCAGAAAGTGCCAGGAAGCAGACTGGAGAAGTCAGAGGCAGGAAGAACCTATGAAGGGGCCGTGTAGTCTGAAGTACTGCAGCTCCTGGAAAGAGACATACAGAAAGCCGAACATTCAGTGAGCTTGAAGGAGAGTGAAGCAGAATAACATTAGGGGAGACCAGCTACGAGCATACTACCTCCTTCTACATAGTAACATAGTAACATAGTTAGTAAGGCCGAAAAAAGACATTTGTCCATCCAGTTCAGCCTATATTCCATCATAATAAATCCCCAGATCTACGTCCTTCTACAGAACCTAATAATTGTATGATACAATATTGTTCTGCTCCAGGAAGACATCCAGGCCTCTCTTGAACCCCTCGACTGAGTTCGCCATCACCACCTCCTCAGGCAAGCAATTCCAGATTCTCACTGCCCTAACAGTAAAGAATCCTCTTCTATGTTGGTGGAAAAACCTTCTCTCCTCCAGACGCATAGAATGCCCCCTTGTGCCCGTCACCTTCCTTGGTATAAACAGATCCTCAGCGAGATATTTGTATTGTCCCCTTATATACTTATACATGGTTATTAGATCGCCCCTCAGTCGTCTTTTTTCTAGACTAAATAATCCTAATTTCGCTAATCTATCTGGGTATTGTAGTTCTCCCATCCCCTTTATTAATTTTGTTGCCCTCCTTTGTACTCTCTCTAGTTCCATTATATCCTTCCTGAGCACCGGTGCCCAAAACTGGACACAGTACTCCATGTGCGGTCTAACTAGGGATTTGTACAGAGGCAGTATAATGCTCTCATCATGTGTATCCAGACCTCTTTTAATGCACCCCATGATCCTGTTTGCCTTGGCAGCTGCTGCCTGGCACTGGCTGCTCCAGGTAAGTTTATCATTAACTAGGATCCCCAAGTCCTTCTCCCTGTCAGATTTACCCAGTGGTTTCCCGTTCAGTGTGTAATGGTGATATTGATTCCCTCTTCCCATGTGTATAACCTTACATTTATCATTGTTAAACCTCATCTGCCACCTTTCAGCCCAAGTTTCCAACTTATCCAGATCCATCTGTAGCAGAATACTATCTTCTCTTGTATTAACTGCTTTACATAGTTTTGTATCATCTGCAAATATCGATATTTTACTGTGTAAACCTTCTACCAGATCATTAATGAATATGTTGAAGAGAACAGGTCCCAATACCGACCCCTGCGGTACCCCACTGGTCACAGCGACCCAGTTAGAGACTATACCATTTATAACCACCCTCTGCTTTCTATCACTAAGCCAGTTACTAACCCATTTACACACATTTTCCCCCAGACCAAGCATTCTCATTTTGTGTACCAACCTCTTGTGCGGCACGGTATCAAACGCTTTGGAAAAATCGAGATATACCACGTCCAATGACTCACCGTGGTCCAGCCTATAGCTTACCTCTTCATAAAAACTGATTAGATTGGTTTGACAGGAGCGATTTCTCATAAACCCATGCTGATATGGAGTTAAACAGTTATTCTCATTGAATAACTGAGGCGCAGATAACCGGTAGCCGGACCACCAAGGTTGTAATGGACTCTACGACTTACAGCAGAGACCGGCAGAACAGCTGAATTGCAAGTTACCTGTCCGCCACACACAACGGAAGACACAGTAAAACATAGAGCTCGGGACGTGCTAGAGTCCCTGTAAAAAGGCTCGAGTTACCTGTCATACAGGTATTGTCCTATCCTATATGGGGGACAGAGAAGAACTGTGAGGACCTTATGTGAAGACATAGGCAGTAAGGGACTACAACACCACCGCGCTAGATGTAGGCTTTCAAATCCACCTGGTAAAGGGGACTCTGGATTCGCTTCCAAGCCAGCCAGACCCTGCCTGCCCTGTGATCTGGTGCCCTGGACTGTGGCTGCCTGAAGTCTTCAGTAAACTAGGTAAAGAGACTGCAAACCTGTGTCCTCATTCTTTACTGCACCATTCTCCATCTACACACCAGGAGCCCTGGGGATACACTTCACCTGTGGGAAGTTATACCATCCCAGCTGCCATTACATCACCCCAGCGGACCCTTTAAAGCAGCGTCGGTCCCCACTGACCAAATACCACAGGTGGCGTCACGAACATAAACTCTATTCAATTTCCCCTTTTACATGGGCGCCCAGGGCAATGGACCGGGTCATCACCGTTGTTCAATTTTGCCTCAGAGTGCTCTGGGAGTTCCATGACTCAACCCTGAGTGGGCATCCTGGGATCTCAGCCACCCGTAAAGCCATCACTAGGTTGTTTTGGTGGTCGTCTTTGACCTCGGATGTTGTGAGATTTTTGTCTGCCTGTGAGTTATGTGCTCATGCCAAAAACTCCCATAACTTGCCGGCTGGGGAATTGGTGCCTTTGCCGATTCCAGATAGACCATGGACTCATCTGTCCATGGATTTTATCACCGATCTTCCCCCTTCTAATGGTAATACCGTCATCTGGGTGCTTGTGGACAGATTTAGTAAGCAGGCGCATTTTATACCTTTAACAGGTCTGCCCAATGCTGAAACTTTATCTAGATTGTTTGTTGAACATGTGGTGTAGTTGCATGGTGTGCCTTTGAGTGTGGGCTCGGATAGGGGGGTACAGTTTCTGTCCAAGTTTTGGAGGGCGTTTTGTAAAAGGTTGGGGGTCTGTTTGACTTTTTCATCCGCTTACCATCCGGAGACTAATCGTCAAGCTGAGGGGACCAGTCAGTCTCTGGAACAAATTTTGTGTGGTCTGACTGCTGCCCGGCAGGATGATTGGGTCTCCTCTTTACCTTTGGCAGAGTTTGCTTTTAACAACTGCATTAATCAGTCCATGGGCACCTTCCTTTTTTTCTGCAATTATGGTTTTCACCCTCATTTTGGGGAGTTTTCTCAATTAGATTCGGGGTGTCCCTGGGCAGATTTGGCTATCCGGCGGTTGGGGGAGGTGTGGAAGGAGGTCCAGAAGAATATTGGGGAGGCTCAGGGCAAATATAATAAATTTTTAGCTGACAAAAGATCTGTGGGGCCTGTATTCCGGGTAGGGGATAAGGCTTGGTTATCTACCAGGAATATTAGACTTAGGGTCTAATCTACCCGGAATATTAGACTTAGACCTTCTGCTAAATTGGGGCCTAAGTTCATTGGTCCTTATGAGATTATGGAAGTGGTCAATCCTGTGGCTTTCCATTTGCATCTTCCACCATCTCTACGGATCCCCAATGTATTCCATAAAGCCCTTTTGAAACTGTTGGGGTCTTCCTTTGAGGGGTCTCCATCTTCCCCGCCTCCGTTCTCGGTAAATGGGCAAGATGAGTATGAAGTGGAACAGATTGTGGACTCTCAGATGGTCTGTCGTTCTCTTCAATATCTTGTTCATTGGAGAGGTTATGGTCCTGAGGACCGGTCATTGGTTCCAGCGCGTTCGGTCCATGCGGAGCGGTTGGTCCGGGCCTTTCATGCCAGATATCCTGAGAAGCCTGAGGGCCCAGTGGCCCCCAGTTGGGAGGAGGGTACTGTCATGATCCAGGTCATGGTTTGCTTTCTACTTTCCGACCTGGTCAGGCAGGGGTTAATTTTCTCTGCTTGACTTATGACCTGTGCATCCATCTCCCGTTTCTGTTTTGGATTTTTCTGTCTGGCTCTGACTTTTGGCGTGTATATGGCTGTGCTTTCATCTTGTCCTCTTGTTACCACGCTCCCAACCGGCTTTTGACCTCTGGCTTGCTTCAGACCTTGCTCCTGCCTTCCCCTCTGACACTGCATTCCTGGCTGTTGCTGACTTGGACTTGTACGACCTCTCTACTGCCCCCTAGTGGTGTTTGCTCAGCTCTACTGGTCTTCGTTTGAGGTGAGCTCCTGTTACCTCCCTTCCTCGCCCTCTGGTGGTTGTTCCTGTATTGCACGACAACATCATTATTTGTAGCATAGCAGTGAAATGGGTGAAATAAACTTCTGAATTAAGAGGATGGGAGAATAGAAGAAAGGATTACCGTTGTGTGTGCAGATCGTCAGATGGGATTCATGTGGAGGGGGTGGATCGAATTTTCCATAGCCGAGTGGACGTATAATAATAATAATAATTTTATTTATATAGTGCCAACATATTCCGCAGCGCTTTACAATTATAGATAATGATGGTAGACGGTGGTGGATTCATGAGTAGATAAGCCCTTTCATCATACATGTTTTCTTATTTCAGCTACACTCCCAGCCTTTTCGTCTCGGAGGATTGGCCATCCATATCAGAACCGTACGCCCCCAAAAAGGAAAAAACCCCGAACTTCATTCAGTCGACTCCAGATCTGTGAGCTGGAGAAGAGATTCCACCGACAGAAGTACCTGGCGTCTGCCGAAAGAGCCACTCTGGCCAAATCCCTGCATATGAGTGACTCGCAAGTCAAAACATGGTTCCAAAACCGCAGGACAAAGTGGAGGTGAGAGGATGGGAGGGCATGCGGGACAAAGCAGGGTCTTCTTCATGGAGCCATCATTATCAAATATTTCTCACGATAGGACATATTTACACATGTTTGAGTCGCCCAGCCAGGGCAGTGGGGTACTCGGGACCGGGTCCGGTCTCAAGGGGGATGTCACAGTGGCTGCGACCCGGTCCGTGGCCCTGAGGCTCAATGTTAAATAGGAACGGTCTTTAAAGGGGAATTGTGAATAAGTCTGTCGTGACACCACCTGTGGTGTTCGGTCAATAGTGGGACTGACGCTGCTTTAAAGGGGTCCTCTGGGAGATGTTGTTGCAGCGCTGATGGTTTACTTCCCACAGGTGAAGCGGGGTCCCCAGGGGTCCTATAATGTATGGTGATGATGATGTACGCCGGACAATGAGTAAAGGACACAAGTTATAAAGTCTTTGCCTGGTTTACTGAAGATGTAGTAGTCCACAGTCCAGGGTACCAGGCACAAGTGTCCTATGGTCCAGCCGCCTCAGAGGCAATGGGAGAATCTCCTTCCCAGTTGAGGTCCGTGAATATGAAGTCCCTGCTGCCTGAAGCTTTCTGCAGAGTCCTCTTTTCCCCTCTCCTGAGACAGGTACCTGCATATGATGGACAGCTTGAGCCTTTTTACAGGGACTCTATCATGCCCCAGGCTCTTGAGGTGCTGCTGCGTCTCAGGCATGGTGTAGGCCAATTACTTACATTTCTCGGCCCTCCGGTTCTGCTCTGTCTTAGAGTCCCACAAAAGCCTCGGGCTCCCGGTTCCCGGCTACTGCACTCTGGCTCTGAGGGTGTCCTTCCGCTGTTCTGAGTCACCCGCCAGGGCAGTGGGGTACTTGGTACCGGGTCCTGCTGTTCACAGGGAGATGTCATGGTGGCTACGACCCGGTCCACGGCCCTGGGCGCCCATGTAAAAGGGAAAGGTCTTAAAAGGGATGTTCGTGACGCCACCTGTGGTATTCGGTCAGGGTGACTGACGTTGCTTTAAGGGGTCCACTGGGATGATGTTATGGCAGCTAAATGGTATATCTTCCCACAGATGAAGTATATTCCCAGGGCTCCCGGTGGGTAGATGGTGGTATGGTGAGAGGTGCAGAGAAGAACGAGGACACAGGATTGCAGTCTCTTTACCTTGTTTACTGTTGGTTTCAGCAGCGACAGTCCAGGGCACCAGATCACAGGGCAGGCAGGGTCCGGCCGGTTCAGAGGCAAGTCCAGAGTCCCCTTATCCAGGTGGAGAATAGAAGCCATCCTTTGCGCTGTAGTGGTGTAGCCCCTTACTGCTAAGCTTCACATAAGGTCCTCACAGATGTTATCTCTCTCTCTCTGTTCCCCGGATAGGATAGGACAAAACCCGTATGACTGGTGACTTGAGCCTGTTTATAGGATCTCTTAGATGACCCGGCTCTGTGGGGTGTCATGCTGCCTCCTGGGTGTGGGTGCGGACAGGTAACGTGCAATTAGCTGTCCTGCCGGTCTCTGATGTAAGGCATAGAGGTCCTCACAACCTCGGTGTCCCGGCTACCGGTGTTTCTGCGCCTCAGAATGAGGCAGGCTGCTCGGGGCTGGTCCCCTTCTGGTATCCTCTCCTGTGCTTCCTCTCCGGCACGCTCACTGCAATCAATTCTGCCTTCAAAATGTCTCTTTCCGGGAGCTGCAGCTCTGGGGGCATGCACAGCTCCGTAAACCCTCTGTCCTCCTCAGACAGATGTCTGGAACTAACTAACTTTCCTTACAGACTACCAGTTATATATACTGTATATGGGGAGTCACCTAGTAAATAGGATCAAAAGCTCCCCCTTGTGTCCTGGAGTGTGAATGTGTTGCATATTTGTGGTACCTGGTTACAGTTATCCTTTCTTGCCTCCGAATGTAGCATCACTCTCCCTGGGAGGAAAGCAATGCCACTGTGACGACCAGGACCCTGGGGTGCCAGAGTTCCCTTCTGAGCCCTTTCTCTCTCCTCTGCTCCTTTCCTCTGTAGCTCCTCCACATACAACAACCCTTCAGGTTCTCTCTCCTATTAGAGGCTGCAGCTTCCTCATGGCTGCCAGGCCTCTCTCTGTCTGCACTCAGTTCCAGACTTCCTTCTTCTATCTCTCCCTCCTGGAGATTAACTGTCTCTGTCCAGTCCACTGTCTCTCACAGACTGGCCTGCTCCTCCTCCAGGTCAGGATACATATAGCTCATGGAAGCTCCCATGAATCCGGGTCCTGAGCTCCCCCTCCTGGCCTGGATTTGGAATATGTTGTATGTGTGGGTGCCTTACCTGGTGAAGAGAACTCCATTGCCTCTGAGCATGATATTACTCTCCCTGAAAGGAAAGCAACATCACTGCAGCAACCGGCCACCTGGGGTGCTGCATTTATGTGGTGGTACTTACTGCATCGGGCCGTACAGTGACGTCAACGGGAAGGCGCAGGCAGTGTATCTGAGCTCCTGCGCTGCTGCTAGAACCAGAGCTGGATCCGTTCCCTGAATTTTATCTTCTCAGATTCTGCTGTCTCTAGAGATAGCGGCATGTGTGGAGTTTGACAACCATCAGCACTCCGGCAGTACAAATAATAATGGCAACTGGAGGCTTAACCCTCCGTCAATCTCAAAAAAGCCTTCAGTCTACTTCATGTGTGGGCTTGAGGGTCCTGCAGATGAACTTGTCCTTTCTAATGTCTCTATATAGATATGTGTGTGTGACGAGTCCAGAAGGTCGTCTGTGAATGAACTATTCCAGCCTTCAGCTGCAGTTTTAGCTCCTCGCTGTTGCTCTAATTGCAGGAAGGGGAGTGAGGATGTTTGGAGGTTCCCTACATTTAGTTGGCATGGCTGGCTTATTGCTCCATTTGTTTCTTTATCGCTTCCCATATAATATGTTTCTCTATATCTTCTTCAGCCTCATCACTTTCACCGTCTCATGTTTCTATATCTTCTTCATCCTCATCACTCTCACCATTTCATGTTTCTATATCTTCTTCATCCTCATCACTCTCACCATCTCATGTTGCTATATCTTCTTCATCCTCATCACTCTCACCATTTCATGTTTCTATATCTTCTTCATCCTCATCACTCTCACCATCTCATGTTGCTATATCTTCTTCATCCTCATCACTCTCACCATCTCATGTTTCTATATCTTCTTCATCCTCATCACTCTCACATCTCATATTTCTATATCTTCTTCATCCTCATCACTCTCACCATCTCATGTTGCTATATCTTCTTCATCCTCATCACTCTCACCATCTCATGTTGCTATATCTTCTTCATCCTCATCACTCTCACCATTTCATGTTTCTATATCTTCTTCATCCTCATCACTCTCACCATCTCATGTTGCTATATCTTCTTCATCCTCATCACTCTCACCATCTCATGTTTCTATATCTTCTTCATCCTCATCACTCTCACCATCTCATGTTGCTCTATCTTCTTCATCCTCATCACTCTCACCATCTCATGTTGCTCTATCTTCTTCATCCTCATCACTCTCACCATCTCATGTTGCTATATCTTCTTCATCCTCATCACTCTCACCATCTTATGTTTCTATATCTTCTTCATCCTCAACACGCTCACCATCTCCTGTTTCTATATCGTTTCATTTCATCCTCATCACTCTCATATCTCATGTTTCTATATCTTCTTCATCCTCATCCCGCTCACCATCTCCTGTTTCTATATCGTTTCATTTCATCCTCATCACTCTCATATCTCATGTTTCTATATCTTCTTCATCCTCATCACGCTCACATCTCATATTTCTATATCTTCATCCTCATCACTTTCACCGTCTCATGTTTCTATATCTTCTTCATCCTCATCACTCTCACCATCTCATATTTCTATATTGTTTCATCCTCATCACTCTCACATCTCATGTTTCTATATCTTCTTCATCCTCATCACTCTTACCATCTTATGTTTCTATATCTTCTTCATCCTCATCACTTTCACCGTCTCATGTTTCTATATCTTCTTCATCCTCATCACGCTCACCATCTCCTGTTTCTATATCGTTTCATTTCATCCTCATCACTCTCATATCTCATGTTTCTATATCTTCTTCATCCTCATCACTCTCACATCTCATGTTTCTATATCTTCTTCATCCTCATCACGCTCACATCTCATATTTCTATATCTTCATCCTCATCACTTTCACCGTCTCATGTTTCTATATCTTCTTCATCCTCATCACTCTCACCATCTCATGTTTCTATATTGTTTCATCCTCATCACTCTCACATCTCATGTTTCTATATCTTCTTCATCCTCATCACTCTCACCATCTTATGTTTCTATACCTTCTTCATCCTCATCACTTTCACCGTCTCATGTTTCTATATCTTCTTCATCCTCATCACTTTCACCATCTCCTGCTTCTATATCGTTTCATTTCATCCTCATCACTCTCACATATCATGTTTCTATATCTTCTTCATCCTCATCACGCTCACATCTCATATTTCTATATCTTCATCCTCATCACTTTCACCGTCTCATGTTTCTATATCTTCTTCATCCTCATCACGCTCACATCTCATATTTCTATATCTTCATCCTCATCACTCTCACCATCTCATGTTTCTATATCTTCTTCATGCTCATCACTCTCACATCTCATGTTTCTATATCTTCTTCATCCTCATCACTCTCACCATCTCATGTTTCTATATTGTTTCATCCTCATTACTCACGGTCTCATGTTTCTATATCTTCTTCATCCTCATCACTCTCACATATCATGTTTCTATATCTTCTTCATCCTCATCACTCTCACCATCTTATGTTGCTATATCTTCTTCATCCTCATCACTCTCACCATCTCATGTTTCTATTTCTTCTTCATCTTCATCACTCTCACATCTCATGTTTCTATATCTTTTTCATCCTCATTACTTTCACCATCTCATGTTTCTATATCTTCTTCATCCTCATCACTCTCACCATCTCATGTTTCTATTTCTTCTTCATCTTCATCACTCTCACATCTCATATTTCTATATCTTCATCCTCATCACTTTCACCGTCTCATGTTTCTATATCTTCTTCATCCTCATCACTCTCACCATCTCATGTTTCTATATTGTTTCATCCTCATCACTCTCACATCTCATGTTTCTATATCTTCTTCATCCTCATCACTCTCACCATCTTATGTTTCTATATCTTCTTCATCCTCATCACTTTCACCGTCTCATGTTTCTATATCTTCTTCATCCTCATCACTTTCACCATCTCCTGTTTCTATATCGTTTCATTTCATCCTCATCACTCTCACATATCATGTTTCTATATCTTCTTCATCCTCATCACGCTCACATCTCATATTTCTATATCTTCATCCTCATCACTTTCACCGTCTCATGTTTCTATATCTTCTTCATCCTCATCACGCTCACATCTCATATTTCTATATCTTCATCATCATCACTCTCACCATCTCATGTTTCTATATCTTCTTCATCCTCATCACTCTCACCGTCTCATGTTTCTATATCTTCTTCATCCTCATCACTCTCACATCTCATGTTTCTATATCTTCTTCATCCTCATCACTCTCACCATCTCATGTTTCTATATTGTTTCATCCTCATTACTCACGGTCTCATGTTTCTATATCTTCTTCATCCTCATCACTCTCACATATCATGTTTCTATATCTTCTTCATCCTCATCACTCTCACCATCTTATGTTGCTATATCTTCTTCATCCTCATCACTCTCACCATCTCATGTTTCTATTTCTTCTTCATCTTCATCACTCTCACATCTCATGTTTCTATATCTTTTTCATCCTCATCACTTTCACCATCTCATGTTTCTATATCTTCTTCATCCTCATCACTCTCACCATCTCATGTTTCTATTTCTTCTTCATCTTCATCATTCTCACATCTCATGTTTCTATATCTTCTTCATCTTCATCACTCTCACCATCTCATGTTTCTATATTGTTTCATCCTCATTACTCACGGTCTCATGTTTCTATATCTTCTTCAACCTCATCACTCTCACATCTCATGTTTCTATATCTTCTTCATCCTCATCACTTTCACCATCTCATGTTTCTATATCTTCTTCATCCTCATCACGCTCACCATCTCATGTTTCTATATCGTTTCATCCTCATCACTCTCACCATCTCATGTTTCTATGTCTTCTTCATCATCATCACTTTCACCTACTCATGTTTCTATATCGTTTCATCCTCATCACTCTCACCATCTCATGTTTCTATATCTTCTTCATCATCATCACTTTCACCTACTCATGTTTCTATATCGTTTCATCCTCATCACTCTCACCATCACATGTTTCTATATGTTCTTCATCCTCATCACTCTCACCATCTCATATTTCTATATCTTCATCATCATCATCACTTTCACCTACTCATGTTTCTATATCGTTTCATCCTCATCACTTTCACCTACTCATGTTTCTATATCTTCTTCATCTTCATCACTCTCACCATTTCATGTTTCTATATCTTCTTCATCCTCCTCACTCTCACCATCTCATGTTTTTATATGTTCTTCATCCTCATCACTCTCACCATCTCATGTTTCAATATCTTTTTCATCCTCATCACTCTCACCATCACATGTTTCTATATCTTCTTCATCCTCATCACTCACCATCTCATGTTTCAATATCTTCTTCATCCTCATCACTTTCACCATTTCATGTTTCTATATCTTCTTCATCCTCATCACTCTCACCATCTCATGTTTCTATATCTTCTTCATCCTCGTCACTCTCACCAGCTCATGTTTCTATATTGGCGTCTTCATCCTCATCACTCACATTTCATGTTTCTATATCTTCTTCATCCTCGTCACTCTCACCATCTCATGTTTCTATATTGGCGTCTTCATCCTCATCACTCACATTTCATGTTTCTATATCTTCTTCATCCTCATCACTCTCACCATCACATGTTTCTGTATCTTCTTCATCCTCATCACTCTCACCGTCTCATGTTTCTATATTGTTTCATCCTCCTCACTCTCACCATCTCATGTTTCTATATCTTCTTCATCCTCATCACTCTCACCATCTCATGTTTCTATATCTTCTTCATCCTCCTCACTCTCACCATCTCATGTTTCTATATCTTCTTCATCCTCATCACTCTCACCATCTCATGTTTCTATATCTTCTTCATCCTCCTCACTCTCACCATCTCATGTTTCTATATGTTCTTCATCCTCATCACTCTCACCATCTCATGTTTCTATATCTTTTTCATCCTCATCACTCTCACCATCACATGTTTCCGTATCTTCTTCATCCTCATCATTCTCACCATCTTGCTCTGTTTCAGAATCAATTTCACCTACTTCCACCTCATCAAGAGAGCCAATCTCCCGTTCTTCCCCTAAATCCTCATGCAGTGTGGGGTCTGCGTAATCATCATCCTCTAACAGCATCTTCCCTTCAACAACACGAGGTTTTGACAAAGCAGACATTTCCTCTCTATTTCAGCAGATAATCTGAAGCAAGAGAGAGAATGTTTTAGGGAACAATGTTCTTGAGAAGAACACTTTCATTTGCAAGAAAACCGTACTTATTTCTATGAGATATACACAAACTTTGCGCTATCCAGTCATAAAACAAGCTAAATTAGCAATTGTGACTACTAAATACATAAAATACCAACCTCATAGAGTGTGACGTGTTGGGGAACAATGTGCCTGAGAAGCCACCACAGATCCATGTGCTCTCTTGAGTCTCCAGCACAACTGTGATATCAGGCTTCACAAAGCATCAAGAGTCAGGAAGGTATTGAGGGTGAGGAGGAGAAATGATTCTAAAAGGACTGTCAGATCACTTGTTCCTGATGGACGGAGGGTTGTCCACTACTAAGACAACCTCTTCTTGATCCTGACCTAAATGTTTTGCACTGATAAAATAAAACCGCTTCCACTCACCTCCCGTGATGGCGCTGCTCCAGTGGTGTCGGCAATCGCGGTCCCGGGGCTCTCGTGCAGTTATGACACATGATGGCTGCTGCCCAATCAGCGCTGGCCTCATTGTCCCCGCCTTTGAATGAATTGACCAGGAAGAGGAAATGAGAGATTAGATGCAGCCCGGACCTTCTCTTCATGTTCAATTTGTATAAAGGCGGGGACAATGACGCCAGCACTGATTGGATGCCGGGCATCCACGAGAGCCCCTGGACCACGAATACTGACACCTCTGGAACTGCGCCAGCACATGACATGACAAGCTTTAATATTTTATTGAGGCCAAACATTTGGATCAAAAAGGGGTTGTCCTAGTATGGCCGCCACTTTAAACATGAGCCTGGTCATCAAACTGTCCATTGTGTAATACTCACAGGACCCACAGCGATGACTGATTCTCATAACGATGACTGACCCTCATAGTGATGACCTGACCCTCATAGTGGTGACTGACCCTCATACTGATGACTGACCCTCATAGTGATGACCTGACCCTCATAGTGGTGACTGACCCTCATAGTGGTGACTGACCCTCATACTGATGACTGACCCTCATAGTGATGACCTGACCCTCATAGTGGTGACTGACCCTCATAGTGGTGACTGACCCTCATAGTGGTGACTGACCCTCATACTGATGACTGACCCTCATAGTGATGACCTGACCCTCATAGTGATGACCTCACCCTCATAGTGGTGACTGACCCTCATACTGATGACTGACCCTCATAGTGATGACTGACCCTCATAGTGGTGACTGATCCTCATGGTGATGACTGATCCTCATAGTGATGGCTGACCCTCATAGTGGTGACTGACCCTCATACTGATGACTGACCCTCATAGTGATGACTGACCCTCATAGTGGTGACTGATCCTCATGGTGATGACTGATCCTCATAGTGATGGCTGACCCTCATAGTGATGACTGATCCTCATAGTGATGACTGAGCCTCATAGTGATGACTGACCCTCATAGTGATGACTGACCCTCATAGTGATGACTGATCCTCATAGTGATGACTGAGCCTCATAGTGATGACTGACCCTCATAGTGATGACTGATCCTCATAGTGGTGACTGATCCTCATAGTGGTGACTGATCCTCATGGTGATGACTGATCCTCATAGTGATGGCTGACCCTCATAGTGATGACTGATCCTCATAGTAATCACTGACCCTCATAGTGATGACTGACCCTCATAGTGGTGACTGACCCTCATAGTGATGACCTGACCCTCATAGTGATGACTGACCCTCATACTGATGACTGATCCTCATAGAGGTGACTGAGCCTCATAGTGGTGACTGACCCTCATAGTGGTGACTGACTCTCATAGTGGTGACTGACCCTCATAGTGATGACTGATCCTCATAGTGATGACTAATCCTCATAGCGATGACTGACCCTCAGTGATGACTAATCCTCATAGCGATGACTGACCCTCAGTGATGACTGATCCTCATAGTGATGACTGACCCTCATAGTGATGACTGACCCTCATAGTGATGACTGACCCTCATAGTGATGACTAATCCTCATAGTGATGACTGACCCTCATAGTGGTGACTGACCCTCATAGTGGTGACTGATCCTCTTAGTGGTGACTGATCCTCATAGTGGTGACTGATCCTCATAGTGATGACTGACCCTCATAGTGATGACTGACCCTCATAGTGATGACTAATCCTCATAGTGATGACTGACCCTCATAGTGGTGACTGATCCTCTTAGTGGTGACTGATCCTCATAGTGGTGACTGATCCTCATAGTGATGACCTGACCCCCATAGTGGTGACTGACCCTCATACTGATGACTGACCCTCATAGTGGTGACTGACCCTCATAGTGGTGACTGATCCTCTTAGTGGTGACTGATCCTCATAGTGATGACTGACCCTCATAGTGATGACTGACCCTCATAGTGATGACTAATCCTCATAGTGATGACTGACCCTCATAGTGGTGACTGATCCTCTTAGTGGTGACTGATCCTCATAGTGGTGACTGATCCTCATAGTGATGACCTGACCCCCATAGTGGTGACTGACCCTCATACTGATGACTGACCCTCATAGTGATGACTGATCCTCATACTGATGACTGATCCTCTTAGTGGTGCCTTATTCATAGTGATAGTCATATTAATGACTGATTTTCCACATATATTTCCATTAATTGCTTCCCATATATAAATCATGGCCGTTGTTTTGTTTTTTTGTTTCGACTGATTGATTGTATTTGTGTCCTCAGGCGTCAAACAGCTGAAGAAAGGGAATCTGAGCGTCAGCAGACTAATCGTATGATGATACAGCTTCAGCAGGAAGCCTTCCAAAAAAGTCTCCAGCAGTCTCTTCCACGGGACCCTCTATGTACTCATAACTCCTCGCTCTGTGCATTGCAGAACCTACAACCATGGGCAGATGAGACAGCCATCTTGTGACGAACTGTTGGGCATTAAGGACATGAGATATACAAGATATGATTTTCTCTACAAGGCCGGGATTACATATGGACATCGCAGACTCTGCTCCGTGTGACTTCTGGTTTTCATGGCAAATGTGGACAACATAGAAAGTAAATTCAATTCTGAACCCAGAAGATGATGGTAAATGCTCACAAGCAGAGCTTGGATGTGGAGCGAATGGCTCAGATTTATGCTGAAAAACCTTCTGTTTGTACAGCGGATCTTCATATTCTCAAACTTGGTTAAACTAATGGGATCTCAAATATTTTCTCTTTGATTATGGGCAGGATGAGGTGGTCGTCTGTCTGTTTCCTTTCCTCCATTTCTACCATGTATCATATGTCAACCACCTACTTCATCTCCTTCTCCATCGTTGCTTCCATTTGTTCCTTTGCCTTTTTAAGCACTATGTCCTTTATCCTCCATTTCCTCTATATCTCCTTCCCCCTTTCTTACATTTCTCTCCTCTATATCATCTAATCCACTTTCGTATTCTCAACCATCGCCTTTATTTTGACCATGTTCTCGATTACTTTCTGTCACGGGGTCCTTCTCCGGTTCCACACAATCAACAGAGCCAGTGAAGCGTGAACAATCCCAAGACCTTTATTTAGGCAAAAATACGAAAGGTCCATATACGATCCACCACACAAAGGATAAAATATTCCAGAACACGAATGCAGTTCAGTTACAGGATAAAAGTCCAACAATCCAGCAGACAGAGGATAGCACAGTCCATATACTCTTCTTTGTCTCTCAGGTGCAGTGAACACATCATCATTCCACACAGGACTGATCTGTGTCTCACCTCTCTGATATTTTAAGTCCCTCTCCACATTCACAGGTTAGGGGGGAAGGTCTCAGGGGCTCATTGTTTCAACAAGCTAGGTCAACATGTCATTAGCATATTAGCAAACAATACAGTGCTGTGGGGGCTGATATCAGATGGCAGCAACAGCCATTCATCAATTAGCAAATAACTCCTTCTACAAGAGAACACCATGAAAATAAGTAAAATAGAAATATACACATTAATGATACCCACATAGCATATCACACCATCACACTTTCTATTTTCTTTATTAAACCTAATATCATCCACGTCCATATTCTACCTGCTCCACTATTCTTGCCAAGTCCTCTCTTTCCTACATTTGCTAACTCTCAGCCTTCCCTTCCACCGTCTTCATCTCCTCCATCCTCTCCACTTTCCCAATCTGTCATCTGGCTCCTTCTGTTTATGGAGATGATTTTCCCTGTGGTCGGTGACGTGTGAGGAGCTTGTCTCCTCCATCTAGAACCTAACCAGGCTGTCTTGCATTAGACGTTTGGTTATCTAGAACGTCCCCCTTTGATATCTCACTTCTTTTGTGAAGTTGGATTGCTGCCTTATCTTATATGTATAGTATAAAGGTACCGTCACACTAAGCGACGCTGCAGCGATACCGACAACGATCCGGATCGCTGCAGCGTCGCTGTTTGGTCGCTGGAGAGCTGTCACACAGACCGCTCTCCAGCGACCAGCGATGCCGGTAACCAGGGTAAACATCGGGTAACTAAGCGCAGGGCCGCACTTAGTAACCCGATGTTTACCCTGGTTACCATCGTTAAAGTAAAAAAACAACCGCTACATACTTACCTACCGCTGTCTGTCCCCTGCGCTCAGCTTCTCTGGTCTGGCTGTGAGCGCCGGGCAGCCGGAAAGCAGAGCGGTGACGTCACCGCTCTGCTTTCCGGCCACTGTGCTCACAGCCAGACCAGAGAAGCAGAGCGCCGAGGACAGACAGCGGTAGGTAAGTATGTAGCGGTTGTTTTTTTACTTTAACGATGGTAACCAGGGTAAACATCGGGTTACTAAGCGCGGCCCTGCGCTTAGTAACCTGATGTTTACCCTGGTTACCAGCAAATACATCGCTGAATCGGTGTCACACACGCCGATTCAGCGATGTCAGCGGGGAGTCCAGCGACGAAACAAAGTTCTGGACTTTCTTCCCCGACCAGCGACAGCACAGCAGGATCCTGATCGCTGCTGCCTGTCACACTGGACGATATCGCTAGCGAGGACGCTGCAACGTCACGGATCGCTAGCGATATCGTCTAGTGTGACGGTACCTTAAGAAGGGTTAATGACTAGCCAAGTGGTTTGGTTGCTCTCAGTTCTTGGCTCATTACTGTGTTAGGACTCTGTTCTCTTTTTTTCTGCAGTTTTACATTTTATGAATCCAATAAACGAGTATTTTTATTTCTTCAAAATTGTTCTTGTTCTAGCCTTCGTGTCAGCCACCACCCAACACATATGTTCCCTCTCAGCCCTTCCGGATGAGTAATGGGCCTGTACAATGCTCCATACGCAGTAAACCATCCTTAAAGACTGATGTACATACTGTCATATGCCCTACCAAGTAATCATTCATACGTCAGCCATTTTACTGTCAAGAATGTAACCACGACTAGATAAAGATTGTACAGATCCTCCCTAGAGATGAGCAAGCACTAAAATGCTCGGATGTGTCATGGGTCCACCCCTCCATGTGTCTGGGATACAGTTAGGCTGAGCCATCAATATCTGGTTCAGGGGCATGCTGAAGCTGCCAATGCTTTGACAGCTCAGTCATCCATTCTGGTACAGGGGTGCTGAGCTGTCAGTGTGTTGATGGACAGCAAGACTACCCAGTCTGAGACTGGGAGGTTGCTGGCTTTGTCCAAGTGTTCATTATCCCAGGTGATTGCCATGCTACTTAACTGAGCTGTTTCTCCCAGACCTCTTCCAGATGTACATTCAGCTAAGGGTGGTTTGTTTCCTCAGTACCTTGAGTTCTGTATGTTGACCTTGGACCTTGTTTTGACGATCCCGTCCGTTTAACCCCTTCTG
Source organism: Ranitomeya imitator (assembly GCF_032444005.1). NCBI lineage: Eukaryota > Metazoa > Chordata > Amphibia > Anura > Dendrobatidae > Ranitomeya > Ranitomeya imitator. The sequence continues at coordinate 1,212,931,993 of NC_091282.1, read as the reverse complement.
CTCTGATCAGCTATCCTTCTGGTACTCTGACCTCAGAACATTAACTGACTATGCTTTTGTCTCTTCCTTCTGTTTGACATACACACTTGGCTTCTGACCTTGGAATCCTTGACTATCCTGACATACAGCTTGGTCGTAAGAAGTGACTAGCATCACTGAGAGAGGGAGAGAGTAGAAAACAACAAGGAGAGAGGAATAGAGAGGTGAAACACAGGAAACAACAAGGGAGAAGAAGAGAGAAAAAATAAGAAACAACAAAGGGAGAGAGCAGAAATATAGGAAACGACAAGGGGAAAAGAAGAGAGGAGAAATATAGGAAACAGAGGAAGAGAGGAGAAATATAGGAAACAACGGGGGAAAGAAGAGACAAGAAATATAGAGATCAACGAGGAGAGAAAGAGAGGAGAAACAGAGGAAACAACAAGGGAGAAGAAGAGAGAGCAGAAATATAGGAAACAACAAGGGGAAAAGAAGAGAGGAGAAATATTGGAAACAGGAAGAGAGGAGAAATATTGGAAACAACAAGGAAGAGGAAGAGAGAAGAAATATAGGAAACAACGAGGAAGAGGAAGAGAGAAAAAATAGGAAACAACAAAGGGAGATGACGAGAGAGCAGAAATATAGGAAACAACAAGGGGAAAAGAAGAGGAGAAATATATATGGAACAGAGAGGAAGAGAGGAGAAATATCGGAAACAACGGGGAAAAGAAGAGACAAGAAATATAGGGATCAACGAGGAGAGAAAGAGAGGAGAAACATAGGAAACAACAAGGGAGAAGAAGAGATAAAAAATAGGAAACAACAAAGGGAGATGAAGAGAGAGCAGAAATATAGGAAACAACAAGGGGAAAAGAAGAGAGGAGAAATATTGGAAACAACAAGGGAGAGAGGAGAAATATAGGAAACAACAAGAAGAGGAGGAGAGAGAAGAAATATAAGAAATAAGAGGAGAAGAAGAGAGCATAAATGTAGGAAACAGAGAGAGAGAGAGAGGAGAAATATAGGAAACCACAAGGAAGAAAAGAGAAAAAGTAGGAAACAACAAAGGGAGAGAAAGAGAGCAGAAATATAGGAAACAACAAGGGGAAAAGAGAGAGGAGAAATATTGGAAACAACAAGGAAGAGGAAGAGAGAAGAAATATAGGAAACAACAAGGGGAAAAGAAGAGAGGAGAAATATTGGAAACAGGAAGAGAGGAGAAATATTGGAAACAACAAGGAAGAGGAAGAGAGAAGAAATATAGGAAACAACGAGGAAGAGGAAGAGAGAAAAAATAGGAAACAACAAAGGGAGATGACGAGAGAGCAAAAATATGGGAAACAACAAGGGGAAAAGAAGAGGAGAAATATATATGGAACAGAGAGGAAGAGAGGAGAAATATCGGAAACAACGGGGAAAAGAAGAGACAAGAAATATAGGGATCAACGAGGAGAGAAAGAGAGGAGAAACATAGGAAACAACAAGGGAGAAGAAGAGATAAAAAATAGGAAACAACAATGGGAGATGAAGAGAGAGCAGAAATATAGGAAACAACAAGGGGAAAAGAAGAGAGGAGAAATATTGGAAACAACAAGGGAGAGAGGAGAAATATAGGAAACAACAAGAAGAGGAGGAGAGAGAAGAAATATAAGAAATAAGAGGAGAAGAAGAGAGCATAAATGTAGGAAACAGAGAGAGAGAGAGAGGAGAAATATAGGAAACCACAAGGAAGAAAAGAGAAAAAGTAGGAAACAACAAAGGGAGAGAAAGAGAGCAGAAATATAGGAAACAACAAGGGGAAAAGAGAGAGGAGAAATATTGGAAACAACAAGGAAGAGGAAGAGAGAAGAAATATAGGAAACAACAAGGGGAAAAGAAGAGAGGAGAAATATTGGAAACAACAAGGAAGAGGAAGAGAGAAGAAATATAGGAAACAACAAGGGAGAGGAAGAGAGAAAGAAGAAATATGAGACAACAAGGAGAGGAGGAGAGAGAAGAAATATAAGAGGAGAGGATGAGAGCATAAATATAGGAAACAACAAAGAGAGGAAGAGAGGAGAAATATAGGAAACAACAAGCGAGAGGAAGAGAGCATAAATATAGGAAACAACAAGGGGAAAAGAAGAGAGGAGAAATATTGGAAACAACAAGGAAGAGGAAGAGAAAATAAATGTAGGAAACAACAAGGGAGAGGAAGAGGGAGAAGAAATATGAGACAACAAAGAGAGAAGAAATATAAGAGGAGAGGATGAGAGCATAAATATAGGAAACAACAAGGAAGAGGAAGAGAGAGAAGAAATATGAGAAAACAAGGAGAGAGGAAGAGAGCATAAATAGGAAACAACAAGGGAGAGAAAGAGAGCATAAATATAGGAAACAACAAGGGGAAAAGAAGAGAGGAGAAATATTGGAAACAACAAGGAAGAGGAAGAGAGCAGAAATATGAGACAACAAGAAGAGGAGGAGAGAGAAGAAATATAATATAAAGGCACAGATGATTGGCCTCGGGGAGACCAAAACATCCAACACCACGGAGACACCATCACGTGTTTCTCAACGCAGTGATTCCAGAACACTGCCCCCATCCCTTATGGGAAATATGCAGATGCAGGTAAAGAAGCTGCGGAGACACCAGAAGAAATATAAGAAATAAGAGGAGAAGAAGAGAGCATTAATCTAGGAAACAACAAAGAGAGGAAGAGAGAAGAAATATAGGAAACAAACAAGGGAAAAAGAAGAGAGGAGAAATATTGGAAACAACAAGGAAGAGGAAGAGAGAAAAGAAATATAGGAAACAAGGGAGAGAAAGAGTGAGAAGAAATATATGAGAAAACAAGGAGAGAGGAAGAGAGCATAAATGGGAAACAACAAGGGAGAGGAAGAGAGCATAAATATAGGAAACAAGGGGAAAAGAAGAGAGAGGAGAAATATTGGAAACATCAAGGAAGAGGAAGAGAGCAGAAATATAGGAAACAACAAGGGGAAAAGAAGAGAGGAGAAATATTGGAAACAACAAGGAAGATGAAGAGAGAAGATATGAGACAACAAGAAGAGGAGGAGAGAGAAGAAATATAAGAAATAAGAGGAGAAGAGAGCATAAATCTAGAAAACAAAGAGGGAGAGAGAAGAAATATAGGAAACAAACAAGGGAAAAAGAAGAGAGGAGAAATATTGGAAACAACAAGGAAGAGGAAGAGGGAAAACAAATATAGGGAGAAAGAGAGAGAGAAGAAATATATGAGAAAACAAGGAGAGAGGAAGAGAGCATAAATAGGAAACAACAAGGGAGAGGAAGAGAGCATAAATATAGGAAATGAGGGGAAAAGAAGAGAGAGGAGAAATATTGGAAACATCAAGGAAGAGAGCAGAAATATAGGAAACAACAAGGGGAAAAGAAGAGAGGAGAAATATTGGAAACAACAAGGAAGAGGAAGAGAGAAGATATGAGACAAGAAGAGGAGGAGAGAGAAGAAATATAAGAAATAAGAGGAGAAGAAGAGAGCATAAATGTAGGAAACAACAGAGAGAGGGAGAGAGGAGAAATATAGGAAACCACAAGGAAGAAAAGAGAAAAAGTAGGAAACAACAAAGGGAGAGGAAGAGAGCAGAAATATAGGAAACAGCAAAGGGAAAAGAAGGGAGAGAAGAAATATATGAGACAACAAGGAGAGGAGGAAAGAGAAGAAATATATGAGAAAACAAGGAGAGAGGAAGAGAGCATAAATAGGAAACAACAAGGGAGAGGAAGAGAGCATAAATATAGGAAACAAGGGGAAAATAAGAGAGGAGAAATATTGGAAACAACAAGGAAGAGGAAGAGAGCATAAATATAGGAAACAACAAGGGGAAAAGAAGAGAGGAGAAATATAGGAAACAACAAGGGGGAAAGAAGAGAGAAGAAATATAGGGATCAACGAGGAGAGAAAGAGAATAAATATAGGAAACAAGAGGAAAAGAGAGGAGAAATATAGGAAACAACAAAGAGAGAGGAGAAATATAGAAAACAACAAGGGGAAAAGAAGAGAGAGCAGAAATATAGGAAACAACAAGGGGAAAAGAGAGGAGAAATATAGGAAACAGAGAGGAAGAGAGGAGACATATAGGAAACAACAAGGGAGAAGAAGAGATAAAAAATAGGAAACAACAAAGGGAGATGAAGAGAGAGCAGAAATATAGGAAACAAGGGGAAAAGAAGAGAGAGGAGAAATATTGGAAACAACAAGGAAGAGGAAGAGAGAGCAGAAATATAGGAAACAACAAAGGGAAAAGAAGAGAGAAATATTGGAAACAACAAGGAAGAGGAAGAGAGGAGAAATATAGGAAACAACAAGAAGAGGAGGAGAGAGAAGAAATATAAGAGGAGAGGACGAGAGCATAAATATAGGAAACAACAAGGGGAAAAGAAGAGAGGAGAAATATTGGAAACAACAAGGAAGAGGAAGAGAGGAGAAATATAGGAAACAACAAGAAGAGGAGGAGAGAGAAGAAATATAAGAGGAGAGGACGAGAGCATAAATCTAGGAAACAACAAAGAGAGGAAGAGAGGAGAAATATAGGAAACCACAAGGAAGAAAAGAGAAAAAGTAGGAAACAACAAAGGAAGAGGAAGAGAAAGAAGAAATATGAGACAACAAGGAGAGGAGGAGAGAGAAGAAATATAAAAAATAAGAGGAGAAGAAGAGAGCATAAATCTAGGAAACAACAAAGAGAGGGAGAGAGGAGAAATATAGGAAACCACAAGGAAGAAAAGAGAAAAAGTAGGAAACAACAAAGGGAGAGGAAGAGAGCAGAAATATAGGAAACAACAAGGGGAAAAGAAGAGAGGAGAAATATTGGAAACAACAAGGAAGAGGAAGAGAGGAGAAATATAGGAAACAACAAGAAGAGGAGGAGAGGAGAAATATTGGAAAGAACAAGGAAGAGGAAGAGAAAAGAAATGTAGGAAACAACAAGGGAGAGGGAGAAGAAATATGAGACAACAAGGAGAGAAGAAATATAAGAGGAGAGGATGAGAGCAAAAATATAGGAAACAACAAGGAGAGAGGAAGAGAGAGGAGAAATATAGGAAACAACACGGAAGAGGAAGAGAGAGAAGAAATATAGGAAACAAACAAGGGAAAAAGAAGAGAGGAGAAATATTGGAAACAACAAGGAAGTGGAAGAGAGAGAGAAGAAATATATGAGAAAACAAGGAGAGAGGAAGAGAGCATAAATATAGGAAACAAGGGGAAAAGAAGAGAGGAGAAATATTGGAAACAACAAGGAAGAGGAAGAGAGCAGAAATGAGACAACAAGAAGAGGAGGAGAGAGAAGAAATATAAGAAATAAGAGGAGAAGAAGAGCGCATAAATGTAGGAAACAGAGAGAGGGAGAGAGGAGAAATATAAGAAATAAGAGGAGAAGAAGAGCGCATAAATCTAGGAAACAAAGAGAGGGAGAGAGAAGAAATATAGGAAACAAACAAGGGAAAAAGAAGAGAGGAGAAATATTGGAAACAACAAGGAAGAGGAAGAGAGAAAAGAAATATAGGAAACAAGGGAGAGAAAGAGTGAGAAGAAATACAGTGGGGCAAAAAAGTATTTAGTCAGTCAGCAATAGTGCAAGTTGCACCACTTAAAAAGATGAGAGGCGTCTGTAATTTACATCATAGGTAGACCTCAACTATGGGAGACAAACTGAGAAAAAAAAATCCAGAAAATCACATTGTCTGTTTTTTTTACATTTTATTTGCATATTATGGTGGAAAATAAGTATTTGGTCAGAAACAAAATTTCATCTCAATACTTTGTAATATATCCTTTGTTGGCAATGACAGAGGTCAAACGTTTTCTGTAAGTCTTCACAAGGTTGCCACACACTGTTGTTGGTATGTTGGCCCATTCCTCCATGCAGATCTCCTCTAGAGCAGTGATGTTTTTGGCTTTTCGCTTGGCAACACGGACTTTCAACTCCCTCCAAAGGTTTTCTATAGGGTTGAGATCTGGAGACTGGCTAGGCCACTCCAGGACCTTGAAATGCTTCTTACGAAGCCACACTTCGTTGCCCTGGCGGTGTGCTTTGGATCATTGTCATGTTGAAAGACCCAGCCACGTTTCATCTTCAATGCCCTTGCTGATGGAAGGAGGTTTGCACTCAAAATCTCACGATACATGGCCCCATTCATTCTTTCATGTACCCGGATCAGTCGTCCTGGCCCCTTTACAGAGAAACAGCCCCAAAGCATGATGTTTCCACCACCATGCTTTACAGTAGGTATGGTGTTTGATGGATGCAACTCAGTATTCTTTTTCCTCCAAACACGACAAGTTGTGTTTATACCAAACAGTTCCAGTTTGGTTTCATCAGACCATAGGACATTCTCCCAAAACTCCTCTGGATCATCCAAATGCTCTCTAGCAAACTTCAGACGGGCCCGGACATGTACTGGCTTAAGCAGTGGGACACGTCTGGCACTGCAGGATCTGAGTCCATGGTGGCGTAGTGTGTTACTTATGGTAGGCCTTGTTACATTGGTCCCAGCTCTCTGCAGTTCATTCACTAGGTCCCCCCGCGTGGTTCTGGGATTTTTGCTCACCGTTCTTGTGATCATTCTGACCCCACGGGGTGGGATTTTGCGTGGAGCCCCAGATCGAGGGAGATTATCAGTGGTCTTGTATGTCTTCCATTTTCTAATTATTGCTCCCACTGTTGATTTCTTCACTCCAAGCTGGTTGGCTATTGCAGATTCAGTCTTCCCAACCTGGTGCAGGGCTACAATTTTGTTTCTGGTGTCCTTTGACAGCTCTTTGGTCTTCACCATAGTGGAGTTTGGAGTCAGACTGTTTGAGGGTGTGCACAGGTGTCTTTTTATACTGATAACAAGTTTAAACAGGTGCCATTACTACAGGTAATGAGTGGAGGAAAGAGGAGACTCTTAAAGAAGAAGTTACAGGTCTGTGAGAGCCAGAAATCTTGATTGTTTGTTTCTGACCAAATACTTATTTTCCACCATAATATGCAAAAAAAATGTTAAAAAAACAGACAATGTGATTTTCTGGATTTTTTTTTCTCAGTTTGTCTCCCATAGTTGAGGTTTACCTATGATGTAAATTACAGACGCCTCTCATCTTTTTAAGTGGTGGAACTTGCACTATTGCTGACTGACTAAATACTTTTTTGCCCCACTGTATATGAGAAAACAAGGAGAGAGGAAGAGAGCATAAATATAGGAAACAAGGGGAAAAGAAGATAGAGGAGAAATATTGGAAACAAGAAGGAAGAGGAAGAGAGCAGAAATATAGGAAACAACAAGGGGAAAAGAAGAGAGAATAAATATTGGAAACAACAAGGAAGAGGAAGAGAGAAGATATGAGACAACAAGAAGAGGAGGAGAGAGAAGAAATATAAGAAATAAGAGGAGAAGAAGAGCGCATAAATGTAGGAAACAGAGAGAGGGAGAGAGGAGAAATATAAGAAATAAGAGGAGAGGAAAAGAGCATAAATATAGGAAACAACAAGGGGAAAAGAAGAGAGGAGAAATATAGGAAACAGAGAGGAAGAGAGGAGAAATATAGGAAACAACGGGGGAAAGAAGAGAGAAGAAATATAGGGATCAACGAGGAGAGAAAGAGAGGAGAAACATAGGAAACAAGAGGAAAAGAAGAGAGAGCAGAAATATAGGAAACAACAAAGAGAGAGGGAGAGAGGAGAAATATAGAAAACAACAAGGAGAGGAAGAGAGAGGAGAAATATAGGAAACAACAAAGAGAGAGGGAGAGAGGAGAAATATAGAAAACAACAAGGAGAGGAAGAGAGAGGAGAAATATAGGAAACAACAAAGAGAGAGGGAGAGAGGAGAAATATAGGAAACAACAAAGAGAGAGGGAGAGAGGAGAAATATAGAAAACAACAAGGAGAGGAAGAGAGAGGAGAAATATAGGAAACAACAAGGGGAAAAGAAGAGAGAGCAGAAATATAGGAAACAACAAAGAGAGAGGGAGAGAGGAGAAATATAGAAAACAACAAGGAGAGGAAGAGAGAGCAGAAATATAGGAAACAACAAAGAGAGAGGGAGAGAGGAGAAATATAGAAAACAACAAGGAGAGGAAGAGAGAGGAGAAATATAGGAAACAACAAGGGGAAAAGAAGAGAGAGCAGAAATATAGGAAACAACAAAGAGAGAGGGAGAGAGGAGAAATATAGAAAACAACAAGGAGAGGAAGAGAGAGGAGAAATATAGGAAACAACAAGGGGAGAGGATGAGAGGGAAGAAATATAGGAAAAAACAAGAAGAGAGAGTAAAAATATAGGAAACAACAATAGAGAGTTGGAGAGAGCAGAAATATAGGAAACAACAAGGGGAAAAGAAGGGAGAGTAGAAATATAGGAAACGACAAGGAGAGGATGAGAGAACAAACATTGGAAACAACAAGGAAGAGGAAGAGAGAAGAAATATAGGAAACCACAAGGGGAAAACTATAGGCAGAAATAGAAGAAAAAACAAGGGAGAGGAAGCAGAACTATAGGAATCAGAGATAGGAGGGGAGAAATTATATAACACCCACTTATCCTCCTAAATACAGTATGCTCCATCTTATAGCCTCCTAAAAATAGTATGAGCTCACATAGCTCCCCATTCCCAGTATGAGCACTCGTATAGTGTCCTATATACAGTACGAGCCTCCATATACTGTGAGGAAAATAAGTATTTGATACACCGCCGTTTTTGCAGGTTTTCTCACGTACACAGAAAGATATGGCCAGAATGGGCACAGTTAGTGGGTGTCCGGAAATGACAGTAATTTGAAAGTAGGAGGTATGGAAGGGTTAACTGATGGTGTAGGGTACCTTCATAAGCAGAGGAGAATCACAGACCAACAGCTTCTTTCCAGGAACCAGGACCCGTAAAGTTCCTCCCAACCATCTTTAATTTGGTTAGTTATCCTTGACAAAACTCTGTGGAGTGGGGTGCGATTCCTTTGTTTGTCAAGTCATGGCAGCTGGAGGTGAGTAGTGATGAGCGAATTTGTTCGGAAAATGATCGGCAAACTTAAGTTCGGCATGAATATGACACACTATTTGGTGGCCCGATTCTAACGCATCAGGTATTCTAGAATATGTATGTAGTTTATTTATGAAGTTTGCAGAATAATGCAATTTATACACAGGATTCGGCCGGCCGGCCGTGACCAATTAGCGAAGCGTGGTTCAAATTCTGCGGAAATTCGCGGGCGGACTGCGACTGTCGCTGATTGGTCATGCCCGGCCGCGAACAATCAGTGAAGCCAGGGCCTGCTCCAGGTTTTTGAGGGCCCCGGGCGAAAGAGTCTCAGTGGGCCCCCCTCTTTAACACATACCAGGATTCATGATGCACAGATACAGCAGAGAAATATAGCACAGCCAAGTAACGTATAACACAGCCCACATAGTATATAACACAGCCCATGTAGTATATAGCACAGCCACGTAGTATACAGCACTGCCACATAGTATATAGCACAGCCAAGTAGCATATAACACAGCCCACATAGTATATAACAGCCAAGTAGCATATAACACAGCCCATGTAGTATACAACACAGCCACGTAGTATATAGCACAGCAGAGAAGCATATAACACAGCCCACGTAGTATATAACTCAGCCATGTAGTATATTGCCCAGCCACGTAGTATATTGCCCAGCCACGTAGTATATTGCCCAGCCACGTAGTATAAACATAGTAACATAGTAACATAGTTAGTAAGGCCGAAAAAAGACATTTGTCCATCCAGTTCAGCCTATATTCCATCATAATAAATCCCCAGATCTACGTCCTTCTACAGAACCTAATTGTATGATACAATATTGTTCTGCTCCAGGAAGACATCCAGGCCTCTCTTGAACCCCCCGACTGAGTTCGCCATCACCACCTCCTCAGGCAAGCAATTCCAGATTCTCACTGCCCTAACAGTAAAGAATCCTCTTCTATGTTGGTGGAAAAACCTTCTCTCCTCCAGACGCAAAGAATGCCCCCTTGTGCCCGTCACCTTCCTTGGTATAAACAGATCCTCAGCGAGATATTTGTATTGTCCCCTTATATACTTATACATGGTTATTAGATCGCCCCTCAGTCGTCTTTTTTCTAGACTAAATAATCCTAATTTCGCTAATCTATCTGGGTATTGTAGTTCTCCCATCCCCTTTATTAATTTTGTTGCCCTCCTTTGTACTCTCTCTAGTTCCATTATATCCTTCCTGAGCACCGGTGCCCAAAACTGGACACAGTACTCCATGTGCGGTCTAACTAGGGATTTGTACAGAGGCAGTATAATGCTCTCATCATGTGAATCCAGACCTCTTTTAATGCACCCCATGATCCTGTTTGCCTTGGCAGCTGCTGCCTGGCACTGGCTGCTCCAGGTAAGTTTATCATTAACTAGGATCCCCAAGTCCTTCTCCCTGTCAGATTTACCCAGTGGTTTCCCGTTCAGTGTGTAATGGTGATATTGATTCCTTCTTCCCATGTGTATAACCTTACATTTATCATTGTTAAACCTCATCTGCCACCTTTCAGCCCAAGTTTCCAACTTATCCAGATCCATCTGTAGCAGAATACTATCTTCTCTTGTATTAACTGCTTTACATAGTTTTGTATCATCTGCAAATATCGATATTTTACTGTGTAAACCTTCTACCAGATCATTAATGAATATGTTGAAGAGAACAGGTCCCAATACCGACCCCTGCGGTACCCCACTGGTCACAGCGACCCAGTTAGAGACTATACCATTTATAACCACCCTCTGCTTTCTATCACTAAGCCAGTTACTAACCCATTTACACACATTTTCCCCCAGACCAAGCATTCTCATTTTGTGTACCAACCTCTTGTGCGGCACGGTATCAAACGCTTTGGAAAAATCGAGATATACCACGTCCAATGACTCACCGTGGTCCAGCCTATAGCTTACCTCTTCATAAAAACTGATTAGATTGGTTTGACAGGAGCGATTTCTCATAAACCCATGCTGATATGGAGTTAAACAGTTATTCTCATTGAGATAATCCAGAATAACATCCCTCAGAAACCCTTCAAATATTTTACCAACAATAGAGGTTAGACTTACTGGCCTATAATTTCCAGGTTCACTTTTAGAGCCCTTTTTGAATATTGGCACCACATTTGCTATGCGCCAATCCTGCGGAACAGACCCTGTCGCTATAGAGTCCCTAAAAATAAGAAATAATGGTTTATCTATTACATTACTTAGTTCTCTTAGTACTCATGGGTGTATGCCATCTGGACCCGGAGATTTATCTATTTTAATCTTATTTAGCCGGTTTCGCACCTCTTCTTGGGTTAGATTGGTGACCCTTAATATAGGGTTTTCATTGTTTCTTGGGATTTCACCTAGCATTTCATTTTCCACCGTGAATACCGTGGAGAAGAAGGTGTTTAATATGTTAGCTTTTTCCTCGTCATCTACAACCATTCTTTCCTCACTATTTTTTAAGGGGCCTACATTTTCAGTTTTTATTCTTTTACTATTGATATAGTTGAAGAACAGTTTGGGATTAGTTTTACTCTCCTTAGCAATGTGCTTCTCTGTTTCCTTTTTGGCAGCTTTAATTAGTTTTTTAGATAAAGTATTTTTCTCCCTATAGTTTTTTAGAGCTTCAATGGTGCCATCCTGCTTTAGTACTGCAAATGCTTTCTTTTTACTGTTAATTGCCTGTCTTACTTCTTTGTTTAGCCACATTGGGTTTTTCCTATTTCTAGTCCTTTTATTCCCACAAGGTATAAACCGCTTACACTGCCTATTTAGGATGTTCTTAAACATTTCCCATTTATTATCTGTATTCTTATTTCTGAGGATATTGTCCCAGTCTACCAGATTAAGGGCATCTCTAAGCTGGTCAAACTTTGCCTTCCTAAAGTTCAGTGTTTTTGTGACTCCCTGACAAGTCCCCCTAGTGAAAGACAGGTGAAACTGTACAATATTGTGGTCGCTATTTCCTAGATGCCCGACCACCTGCAGATTTGTTATTCTGTCAGGTCTATTAGATAGTATTAGGTCTAAAAGTGCTGCTCCTCTGGTTGGATTCTGCACCAATTGTGAAAGATAATTTTTCTTGGTTATTAGCAGAAACCTGTTGCCTTTATGGGTTTCACAGGTTTCTGTTTCCCAGTTAATATCCGGGTAGTTAAAGTCCCCCATAACCAGGACCTCATTATGGGTTGCAGCTTCATCTATCTGCTTTAGAAGTAGACTTTCCATGGTTTCTGTTATATTTGGGGGTTTGTAACAGACCCCAATGAGAATTTTGTTACCATTTTTCCCTCCATGAATTTCGACCCATATGGACTCGACATCCTCATTTCCTTCGCTAATATCCTCCCTTAAAGTGGACTTTAGACAAGACTTTACATAGAGACAAACCCCTCCTCCTCTCCGATTTTTACGATCCTTTCTAAACAGACTGTAACCCTGTAAGTTAACTGCCCAGTCATAGCTTTCATCTAACCATGTCTCGGTTATTCCCACTATGTCAAAGTTACCTGTAGATATTTCTGCTTCTAGTTCTTCCATCTTGTTTGTCAGGCTTCTGGCGTTTGCAAGCATGCAGTTTAGAGGATTTTGTTTTGTTCCAATCTCCTCGCTGTGGATTGTTTTAGAAATGTTCTTACCTCCCTTCTGAGTTTGTTTTCCTGGATCTTCTTTGTTCAAGTCTAATGTTTTTCTTCCCGTCCCCTCTTCTTCTAGTTTAACGCCCTCCTGATGAGTGTAGCGAGTCTTCTGGCGAATGTGTGTTTCCCAGGTTTGTTGAGGTGTAGTCCGTCTCTGGCGAGGAGTCCATCGTACAAGTAATTCACACCGTGGTCCAGGAATCCGAATCCTTGTTGTCTGCACCATTGTCTTAGCCAGTTGTTTGCATCAAGGATCCTGTTCCATCTCCTGGTGCCATGCCCGTCTACTGGAAGGATAGAAGAAAAAACTACCTGTGCATCCAGTTCCTTTACTTTCTTCCCCAACTCTTCAAAGTCTTTGCAGATTGTCAGTAGGTCTTTCCTTGCCGTGTCATTGGTGCCAACATGTATCAGAAGAAATGGGTGGACGTCCTTGGAGCTGAAGAGCTTTGGTATCCTATCGGTCACATCCTTGATCATCGCACCTGGAAGGCAGCATACTTCTCTTGCAGTTATGTCCGGTCTGCAGATGGCTGCTTCTGTGCCTCTCAGTAGTGAGTCTCCCACCACCACCACTCTTCGTTGCTTCTTGGCTGTACTTTTTGCTGTCACTTGTTGCTGTGTGCCCTTTTCTTTTTTGCTTGCTGGTATTGCTTCATCCTTAGGTGTGCCATCTTCATCCTCTACAAAGATTTGATATCGGTTCTTCAGTTGTGTGGTTGGTGATTTCTCTATGGTCTTCTTGCTTCTTTTGGTCACATGCTTCCACTCATCTGCTTTTGGAGGTTCTCTGACACTTTTTTCACCTTCTGTGACCAGTAGAGATGCTTCTGTTCTGTCTAGAAAGTCTTCATTCTCTTTGATGAGTTTCAAAGTTGCTATTCTTTCTTCCAGACCCCGCACCTTTTCTTCTAAAAGGGCCACTAGTCTACACTTCTGACAGGTGAAATTTAATTCTTCTTCTGGTCGATCTGTGAACATGTAGCACATGCTGCAGCTCACCATGTAGGTTGTCACATCTGCCATGTTGCTCCTAGATCCTGCTGACTTGCTGTGTGTTTTCCTTCTTGTGTAATCTACTCAGCCAAGCTCTCTTGCTTGGCTGAGTAGCACAGCCCATGTAGTAAAAAGCACAGACATGTAGTATATGGCCCAGCCACGTACTATATTGCCCAGCCACGTAGTATATTGCCCAGCCACGTAGTATATTGCCCAGACATGTAGTATATAGCACAGACATATAGTATATTGCCCAGACATGTAGTATATTGCCCAGACATTAACCTTTCTGATCATATTTTGTCTCCTATCGAATTATCTGTGCTGCAACAGGGTCTAACTTTCTCTCCGGTCCATGAGCTGGACAAGTTTACTGTGGTCAAAGACCTATACTTATTCTGCAGACGTCTTTTGCTACAGGTGCTACACAATAGACCGTATATGGCGGAGGGACTTGAACAAACTGACCAACATGTATTCCGTGATCTCCTACAACTCCTGCAAGAAAACAGCCCTGACGATGGTAAGGACCCCCGTCCATTTAGGAATAAGTCTAAGGTAGCCCCACCATTCTCCCTAGTCCCCGCTATCAGGGTGTTTTTTGAACTCACCAAGAGGGATATTGTGGCGTTACGCCCATGTACATCTGCACTGGGTAATCTTAGTGGGAGAGAGAGGCAAGACCTTAAAGATCTTAGGGCTAATAATACCTTTTTAATAAAAGAAGCGGGCAAGGGGGGCAATGTGGTCCTCTGGCCACACTCACTCTATTTGGAGGAGGCACATCGTCAGCTAGGGAATGGCCGGTTCTACAGAAAACTTCCGTCGGACCCTACAGCTGTTTTCGCGGGCAAGTTTAGACATCTTTTGGAAAGGGCTAGAGATCTTGGAATCAGTCATCACGAATTTGAATTCATGTGGGTAGAGGTCCCTATCACGGCAACTTTCTACAGATCGCCCGGTCGACCGATTGTAGCTGGTATTGGTAGCCTCTGTGAGAAAGCATGCGTGTATGTGGACCATTTTCTACAGCCCTTGACCAGAAACCTGCCTTCATTTGTCCAAGATTTGTCACATTTCATCCGCATATGCCGGGAGGTGTCTCTACCCCCGGATTCTTTATTGGTGACGTGCGATGTTGAATCGCTCTACTCCAATATTAGCCATGAGGATGGGATTACTGCCACTTTGCATTTTGTTGACCAGTTGGGGCATTCAGACAGAATGCATGATTCCCTAGTGGTCGATTTGTTGGAATTCTGTTATGAACAGGTAATTCAGAACCACAATGGACCTTGAAGTTCAGAGCACACAAAGTGACCTGACAATTACCCAAAAACATAGGACGAGCTCTGAGACGTTGGAACTCTGCTGACCACAATCCCTAATCCTATCCAACCACACTAGAGGTAGCCGTGGAGCGCTCCTGACCAGACCTATGCGCCTTGAGCACAGCCTGAGAAACTAGCTAGCCCTAAGAAAGAAAAATAAGCCTAGCTTGCCTCAGAGAAATACCCCAAAGGAAAAGGCAGCCCCCACATATAATGACTGTGAGTTGAGATGAAAATACAAACGCAGAGATGAAATAGATTTAGCAAAGTGAGGCCCAACTTACTGAACAGACCGAAGATAGGAAAGATAACTTTGCGGTCAACACAAAACCCTACAAACAACCACGCAGAGGGGGCAAAAAGACCCTCCGCACCGACTAACAGTACGGAGGTGCTCCCTCTGCGTCCCAGAGCTTCCAGCAAGCAAGAAAAACCAATATAGCAAGCTGGACAGAAAAAATAGCAAACAAAAAATAACACAAGCAAAACTTAGCTTATGCAGGATAGCCAGGCCACAGGAACGATCCAGGAGAAAACAAGACCAATACTAGAACATTGACTGGAGGCCAGGATCAAAGCACCAGGTGGAGTTAAATAGAGCAGCACCTAACGACTTAACCTCATCACCTGAGGAAGGAAACTCAGAAGCCGCAGTACCACTCTCATCCACCAAAGGAAGCTCATAGACAGAACCAGCCGAAGTACCACTCACGACCACAGGAGGGAGCTTGGCCACAGAATTCACAACAGTACCCCCCCTTGAGGAGGGGTCACCGAACCCTCACCAGAGCCCCCAGGCCGACCAGGATGAGCCACATGAAAGGCACGAACCAGATCGGCAGCATGGACATCAGAGGCAAAGACCCAGGAATTATCTTCCTGACCATAACCTTTCCACTTAACCAGATACTGGAGTTTCCGTCTTGAAACACGAGAATCCAAAATATTCTCCACTATATACTCCAACTCCCCTTCAACCAAAACCGGAGCAGGAGGATCAATAGATGGAACCACAGGTGCCACGTATCTCCGCAACAATGACATATGGAACACGTTATGGATGGAAAAAGAAGCAGGACGAGTCAAACGAAAAGAACCTCAGAAATCCTATATGGACCAATGAAACGAGGCTTAAACTTAGGAGAGGAAACCTTCATAGGAATATAACGAGATGACAACCAAGCTAAATCCCCAACATGAAGTCGGGGACCCACACAGCGCCTGCGGTTAGCGAAACGTTGAGCCTTCTCATGGGACAAAGTCAAATTGTCCACTACATGAGTCCAAATCTGCTGCAACCTGTCCACCACAGCATCCACACCAGGACAGTCCGAAGACTCAACCTGCCCTGAAGAGAAACGAGGGTGGAACCCAGAATTGCAGAAAAACGGCGAAACCAAAGTAGCCGAGCTGGCCCGATTATTAAGGGCGAACTCAGCCAAAGGCAAAAAGGACACCCAATCATCCTGATCAGCAGAAACAAAACATCTCAGATATGTTTCCAAGGTCTGATTGGTTCATTCAGTCTGGCCATTTGTCTGAGGATGGAAAGCCGAGGAAAAAGACAAATCAATGCCCATCCTAGCACAAAAGGCTCGCCAAAACCTCGAAACAAACTGGGAACCTCTGTCAGAAACGATGTTCTCTGGAATGCCATGTAAACGAACCACATGCTGGAAAAGCAATGGCACCAAATCAGAGGAGGAAGGCAATTTAGACAAGGGCACCAAATGGACCATCTTAGAGAAGCGATCACAAACCACCCAAATGACCGACATTCTTTGAGAGACGGGGAGATCCGAAATAAAATCCATAGAGATATGTGTCCAAGGCCTCTTCGGGACCGGCAAGGGCAAAAGCAACCCACTGGCACGAGAACAGCAGGGCTTAGCCCGAGCACAAATCCCACAGGACTGCACAAAAGTACGCACATCCCGCGACAGAGACGGCCACCAAAAGGATCTAGCCACCAAATCTCTGGTACCAAAGATTCCAGGATGACCAGCCAACACCGAACAATGAACCTCAGAGATAACTTTATTCGTCCACCTATCAGGGACAAACAGTTTCTCTGCTGGGCAACGGTCAGGTCTATTAGCCTGAAATTTTTGCAGCACCCGCCGCAAATCAGGGGAGATGGCAGACAATATTACCCCCTCTTTGAGAATACCCGCCGGCTCAGGCAAACCCGGAGAATCGGGCACAAAACTCCTAGACAGGGCATCCGCCTTCACATTTTTAGAGCCCGGAAGGTACGAAACCACAAAGTCAAAACGGGAGAAAAACAGCGACCAACGAGCTTGTCTAGGATTCAACCGTTTGGCAGACTCGAGATAAGTCAAGTTCTTGTGATCAGTCAAGACCACCACGCGATGCTTAGCTCCTTCAAGCCAATGACGCCACTCCTCAAATGCCCACTTCATGGCTAGCAACTCTCGATTGCCAACATCATAATTTTGTTCAGCAGGCGAAAACTTCCTGGAAAAGAAGGCGCATGGTTTCATCACCGAGCAATCAGAACTTCTCTGCGACAAAACCGCCCCTGCTCCAATTTCAGAAGCATCAACCTCGACCTGGAACGGAAGCGAAACATCTGGTTGGCACAACACAGGGGCAGAAGAAAAACGACGCTTCAACTCCTGAAAAGCTTCCACAGCAGCAGAAGACCAATTGACCACATCAGCACTCTTCTTGGTCAAATCAGTCAATGGTTTAGCAATACTAGAAAAATTATTGATGAAGCGACGATAAAAATTAGCAAAGCCCAGGAACTTCTGCAGACTCTTCAGAGATGTTGGCTGAGTCCAATCATAAATGGCCTGAACTTTAACAGGGTACATCTCGATAGTAGAAGGAGAAAAAATGAACCCCAAAAATGAAACCTTCTGAACACCAAAGAGACACTTTGACCCCTTCACAAACAAAGAATTCGCACGCAGGACCTGGAACACCATTCTGACCTGCTTCACATGAGACTCCCAATCATCCGAGAAGACCAAAATCGTATCTCCGCATAGCGGCGTGCTCAGGTACAGATAAATTAAACAGTCGACCCTTAGGAAACTTACTACCAGGAATCAAATCGATAGCACAATCACAATCCCTATGCGGAGGTAGGGCATTGGACTTGGGCTCATCGAATACATCCCGGTAATCAAGCAAGAACTCTGGGACCTCAGAAGGGGTGGATGATGAGATAGTCAGAAATGGAACATCACCATGTACCCCCTGACAACCCCAGCTGGACACAGACATAGATTTCCAATCTAATACTGGGTTATGGACTTGTAGCCATGGCAACCCCAACACGACCACATCATGCAGATTATGCAACACCAGAAAGCGAATATCCTCCTGGTGCGCAGGAGCCATGCACATGGTCAGCTGGGTCCAATACTGAGGCTTATTCTTGGCCAAAGGCGTAGCATCAATTCCTCTCAATGGAATAGGACACTGCAAGGGCTCCAAGACAAACCCACAGCGCCTAGCATACTCCAAGTCCATCAAATTCAGGGCAGCGCCTGAATCCAGAAATGCCATGACAGAATAGGAAGACAAAGAGCAGATCAAAGTAACGGACAAAAGAAATTTCGACTGTACCATACCAATGGTGGCAGACCTAGCGAACCGCTTAGTGCGCTTAGGACAATCGGAGATAGCATGAGTGGAATCACTACAGTAGAAACACAGCCCATTCTGACGTCTGTGTTCTTGCCTTTCAGCTCTGGTCAAAGTCCTATCGCACTGCATAGGCTCAGGTTTATGCTCAGATAATACCGCCAAATGGTGCACAGATTTACGCTCACGCAAGCGTCGACCGATCTGAATGGCCAAAGACATAGACTCATTCAGACCAGCAGGCATAGGAAATCCCACCATGACATCCTTAAGGGCTTCAGAGAGACCCTTTCTGAAAATTGCTGCCAGCGCACATTCATTCCATTGAGTGAGCACGGACCACTTTCTAAACTTCTGACAATAAATCTCTATCTCATCCTGACCCTGACACAGGGCCAGCAAATTTTTCTCTGCCTGATCCACTGAATTAGGTTCTTCATACAGCAATCCGAGCGCCAGAAAAAAACGCATCAATATTACATAATGCAGGATCTCCTGGCGCAAGGGAAAATGCCCAGTCTTGAGGGTCGCCACGTAATAAAGAAATAATGATCTTAACTTGTTGAACTGGGTCACCAGAGGAGCGGGGTTTCAATGCCAGAAATAGTTTACAATTATTTTTAAAATTCAAAAACTTAGCTCTATCTCCAGAAAATAACTCAAGAATAGGAATTTTAGGTTCTAACATAGGATTCTGAACCACTAAATCTTGAATATTCTGTACATTTATAGCGAGATTATCCATCAAAGAGAACAGACCCTGAATGTCCATGTCCACACCTGTGTTCTGAACCACCCTGATGTAAAGGGGAAAAGAAAGACAGAACACAGTACAAAGAAAAAAAAAATGGTCTCAGAACTTTTCTTTTCCCTCTATTGAGAAGCATTAGTACTTTAGGCCTCCAGTGCTGTTATGAACAGGTAATTCAGAACCACAATGGACCTTGAAGTTCAGAGCACACAAAGTGACCTGACAATTACCCCAAAACATAGGATGAGCTCTGAGACGTGGGAACTCTGCTGACCGCAATCCCTAATCCTATCCAACCACACTAGAGGCAGCCGTGGAGCGCTCCTGACCAGACCTATGCGCCTCGAGCACAGCCTGAGAAACTAGCTAGCCCTAAGAAAGAAAAATAAGCCTAGCTTGCCTCAGAGAAATACCCCAAAGGAAAAGGCAGCCCCCCACATATAATGACTGTGAGTTGAGATGAAAATACAAACGCAGAGATGAAATAGATTTAGCAAAGTGAGGCCCAACTTACTGAACAGACCGAAGATAGGAAAGATTGCTTTGCGGTCAACACAAAACCCTACAAACAACCACGCAGAGGGGGCAAAAAGACCCTCCGCACCGACTAACAGTACAGAGGTGCTCCCTCTGCGTCCCAGAGCTTCCAGCAAGCAAGAAAAACCAATATAGCAAGCTGGACAGAAAAAATAGCAAACAAAAAATAACACAAGCAAAACTTAGCTTATGCAGGATAGACAGGCCACAGGAACGATCCAGGAGAAAGCAAGACCAATACTAGAACATTGACTGGAGGCCAGGATCAAAGCACTAGGTGGAGTTAAATAGAGCAGCACCTAACGACTTAACCTCATCACCTGAGGAAGGAAACTCAGAAGCCACAGTACCACTCTCATCCACCAAAGGAAGCTCATAGACAGAACCAGCCGAAGTACCACTCACGACCACAGGAGGGAGCTTGGCCACAGAATTCACAACAGAATTCATCATGAAGCACAATTTTTTCCTGTTTGATAGAGCTTACTACCTCCAGACCTCAGGGGTGGCCATGGGGGCGCGCTGTGCCTCTGCCGTTGCCAATCTTTTTCTAGGTTGGTGGGAGGCTACCATGGTCTACCCCTTGGAGGAGTGCAAGCGTCATGTCTGTCACTGGAGTTGATATATCGATGATATATTTTTTATTTGGACGGGTAGCAGTGACGAGTGTCATAATTTTATTAACTCTCTTAACAGGAACTCCCACAACATTGTGCTTACGTATTCTTTTTCTTCCACTACAGTGACCTTTTTGGATCTGCAGGTCATGGTCAGGGATGGCTCTCTCTCCACTAAATTATTTCGGAAGCCAACTGCAACCAACAGCCTCCTGGATTATAGGAGCTTCCACCCAATGCATACTAAGAACGGGGTCCCTGTTGGGCAGTTCTTGAGAACTAGAAGAAACTGCACCTCGGATGAGGATTTTCATCAGGAAGCCCTTAAGTTGACAAATTGGTTCAAGCAAAGACATTATCCACGGAGAAGCATTGCTACAGCCTTTCAGCGGGCTAACGCCCATACACAGGAGTCGCTATTGTTGCCCCATAATAAGGTACGGGATAATAAGTCGAGATTCATCACCAGTTATAACAATAATTGGTCACAAATTAGAACCATTCTTCAAAGGCGCTGGGGTATTCTTACCACCGATCTTTCCACTTCTAGGGTGGTGGGTGACCAACCACAGCTTACAGCCAGAAGAGCGCCTAATTTTAGGGATCTTTTGACTAGTAGCCACTACAAACGACAAACCACCAGGCTTCATCGGGGCATTGACCTTTACGGGTCTTTTGCATGTGGCAATTGCAACATCTGTCCACATATGTGCCCAACTAGGGATTACTTTGTGAACCCTACCAATCAGAGTAGACATAGGCTACCATCATACATCAATTGTAGAATGACTTTTGTGGTTTATGCCCTTATCTGCCCATGCCAACGTGTTTATGTTGGCCAGTCGTCTCAGGAGTTACGATGCAGAATATAGGAACATTTTTCTACCATCAATTTGGCACGTAATGACTCCTTGAAGGGCAGGGTGCTCACTCCGGTGGTATCCCACTTTCTGGCCCAACATGATGGCCAGGTTTCAAGTACCAAAGTCATCGGTCTGGACAGAGTACGGACGTCCAATAGGGGCGGGGCTTACAGAGAATTACTTTTGCGCATGGAGGCGAGATGGATTTTTAACCTTGGTTCTATTACTCCTGCAGGTTTAAATGAGGAACTGTTATTCACCGGATTCCTCGGATGATTACCCCTCCATGTGATTGGTGCACTACGGATGGGTTTTGAAGAGATATATCCCTTTATACCTCGTTTGATCATGAGAAGCTGCCATCTTTCTCCATTTGCTGGGAACCCTGTGTGTACATCACCGTCTCTCTGGAACTGGTGGCTTGTCTCCCACGTGCAATTGCTTTAGATTGCTTTATGAAACGCGGCTCCACGTATGGCCCCTTTTGGTTCATATTTGGTGTGAGATGGGAGCTATTCATGCCCTTATCCTGTTCTAGTCCGGGGTCGTTATTGCTGTTTTTATTGTTATTCCTAATAGCCTATGGAGGGATATCCCTCTACACGTTTACTTGCCTTTTGGTTCAGCTTCCTTCTTCGGGGTCCTTATATTTATATTTTTATTCTATACGCACATTGTGTTGGCTCAAGGGGTGCGGCAATAAAATAAAATACATTTTTGGCTCATGGGGGGGTGCTGCTTGTCAGCACAGCGCAAATCTGGCCTTAAGGTTCTCTTTCCCCCATTGTGTTCCATGTGTTGTTATATGATAGGGGACATTGTTCTCCGTATTCCTTGACTTGCTTATGATTATGCTAATTATTAACTATTTATGTATTATTCTTTATATTTACTATGCTTATATTGTAATAAAGTCATATTTTTAATACCATGGAAAATGCCTCACTACCTCTATTTATCCTCTTTTGGTCTCTCTTTGGACACATATGGGCCTATTTGAAGTGTGTGTGTAAGTGCCCCCGGGGGATGCGTGGTACTGAATGGCTGGTTGGATGTTTGTGTGGTTTTTTACATCTAGGTACCCCTGGTTTTACCATTGGTCTGCTGTTCCTATGCAGTCCTTATAAGTCCAATTTGTTCCCATCGAGTATATGGCGTCATGTTGTCTTTATACTAATATCTCTTCCTTTTTATTATCTAGGGGCGTTCCAGATATTAAGTGGCATTATTCTTGCCCTTTTGTCGGCAGCTTGTTTCTTGTTTTGCACATATTTGCATTAAAAAGTATCACATGCTTCTCATTTACACATATCCATTTGTGGCTGCCTTACTTAGGTGCGCGTGCGTGCTTTACTTTTCGGCGCCTTACCCGGCTTATGCGCCCTTGATTGAGTTCTCTGCCCAGACTTGGGCTTCCGGGTATGGTGGCCTATTATATCCACCTAGGTGTTTTCTATGCCGGGTTCTGCGCATGCGCGCGTTTCACTCTTTGGGGCTTTATGTGCTGTTGCCATTCGCCTCTCTTCTGCGCATGCACGTGCTGTACAGCTGCGGCCCTATAGACCCATTACCCATGCGCGCCTCCTCTCTATGTCCTTCCGGTCCGCCGCTGTTTGTCCACACCGGTACCTTATCAGCTATTACACTGATAGTATTTAAGGCTGCTGGACAGTTCATTGTACGCCTTCCCTGACGAGCCTGGTCCGCCAGGCGATACGCATGGGGCATCGCTTCACCAGGTTGTATCTTTATGGGAGGTCTTCTCCCGTTTACACTTTGAGACCCAGTGGTATTATTGCATATAGGTGACCTGTTTGCCTGCCGTTTGGTTCACTTTGCTTTATCTATAATTCTTTTGGACAATCACTTGTGCCTATTACCCCCTTTTTTGCTCTGCACTGGTTATGTGTCCTTATGGGCTATCATGGCACTGTCCAAATATAAATCTTTTTGCGCAATACCCCATGAGCCAGTAGGTTACCTTTGGGTCACCGTATTACCCTGAACTATGGTCTTTATTTCCTGTGTGCTTTTGATGGTGCTTGTATGTTTTTAATTATGTTTTTATTGTTTGTGGTGTCTTTTGATCTGTCAATAAAATCAGTCTGTGTCATCTTATATATATATTGTTGTTTATCTTTTGATGGTGTGCGACCATTTGCAGTAATGCTTTTTTCTTTTGCTTTTTCGTGAGAGGAAAGTTCAGCGTGGACGAGCTGCTCAAAGAGTTTGGAAGCAAATGGGAGCAGCGATATTGGGCGATATCTGGACATAGCGCTCGGGTCAAGGGATGGCTTTTTGAGGATGGGTGTGATTGTGGCATGTTTGAAGGCAGAAGGGAAGGTACCAGAAGTTAGTGAAAGGTTGAAGAGATGGGTTAGGGATGGGATTAGTGTGGTGGTGAGGTTGGGGAGGAGATGGGATGGGGTCAAGTGCACAAGCGGTGAGGTGTGATTTGGAGAGATGAGCAAGCTCCCTTTCAGAGATTTTGGAGAGGGAAGTTATGGGGTTTGGGCATTGGTCTGGCATACAAAGGGGTTGTGGTGGTTGGCCAACAAATACTTGCCTTGTTTGGTCCATTTATTTTTGAAGTGCGTGGCAAAGTCCTCAGCAGAGATGAGGGAGGTTGGAGGGGGCAGTGGGGGGCGGAGGAGGGAGTTAAGGTTTTGAATAACTGTTTGGGGTTGTAGGATAGGGAAGATACGAGGGTTGTGAAGTCGCCTGTTTAGCAGAGGTGAGAGCTGATTTGATTGCCAGTGTTGCCTGTTTGAGTGCAGTGAAATCATCTTGTGAATGTGTTTTCTTCCAACGCCGTTCTGCAATTCTGGACACTTGCCGAAGCTTTTTAGTGATGTTATTGTGCCAGGGTTGTCTATTGATTTGTCGCACTCTGCTGTACATGACAGGGGCGACCGTGTCAATAGCTGATGCGAGAGTGGCATTGTAGAAAGCAGTGGCAGTGTCTGTGTCGTGGAGTGAGGATATGGATGCCAGTGATAGGATGGACTCAGAGAGAGTGTGGGTGTCTAGGTGTGCGAGGTTCCTGCGTGGGTGCGCATGGTGCTGGACATGGGTGACCGGTGAGGAGGACAGGGATGAGAAGGTGAGCAGATGGTGGTCGGATAGAGTTCTAGAGTGCATTCTATTAGTTTTGATTCTTGGTGTCATGCAAATTACTTTAGGCTTCAAATCTTTGTGCCAAAGAATACATTTTAATATTTATGAGCACTAAGCACCTTATTAACAGGTGGAGATATACTGCAGCCTATCATTTTCCCTAATACCAGCAAATATTATAACTAACAGATCCTGCACTTTGAGTAAATAGGATGAAGCTCACTTACACATAGAGCCTTATGAGCACTAACTGTAGCCTCTCCGAGGTCTATTTAAGAGAAGCATTGTTGGAGGATATCTTCTCTGTTATTGAGCATATACATGGAGTAATCATACCTGTGCTGTCAGGTCCATTTATGTGTATCTACCCACTGAATGCAATTTATGCTTTTTAAAATTGTTTAATAAAAATTGTTATTTTTGTAAACTATTTGGCAGATGCTTCCGTCTGTTTATAGGTTTAGACTTCAGGTAAGAGCAGACAATCTGGCTTCATCCCCCATGTTGCCCCACTAGCTCACCACCAGAACTATCAGTACTGGATCATCTACATTTGAAATGAAGAACGATTGTTTGACAAAATTAATATTATAATTTATTGCAACAAGAAGTATTGTCTGCCTGAGCAACTCCTGGAAGGAGTCTTGTCCTAGATGGATACGACATATTGAGACCGAGAAGACATTGGGTCCATTTGTCTTGGGTAAACTATGCTCAGTCTGCTATGGGCTGTATGAAAGGCTTAGAGAGCGCTGGAGGACTTGGAACCAACAACTTTGGATTTTGTGTTCTACTGGGCAGTTGTAGACATATCTAATGGCCTTAACAAGCATTTTGGCCTTCATTGTGTGACAATGACCCTGCCAAGTGATGACCCCACAAATGATGACCCTACAAGTGATGACCACCATCGAGTGATGACCCCACCCAGACTTCAGTGTTTAATGTCCCACTAAACCACCAAGAGTTGATCCCACTGAGCCATCTGTCCTATGTTGTACGAGAGGTGATCCCACTAATGGTATGTGCGCACACCATTTTTCTGACTTGTCTTTTTGCACAGATCTGGATGTTTCCAAATTCGGTTTGAAAACATATTTTGTTGATGGCTTATGAATATTTCTTTTCTTTTGTAGTATCTTTTGAGGTGGTTTTACAACTGCATTAAGCAATGAGTAAAACATGAGCTTTTTTGAAAATGCTCACAAACCATTTCGAAAGTCTCTTATTCTTCTTCTAGGTGTCTTTTTAGCCTTTCCATTGAATTGAATTGTAGATATGGAGCATCTTCCAAGTGAAAAACATCTGGAGAATGGTCCACTCACTTCTTTTAACCAAGTGGTGTTTAGAAAACCTGAAGATGTTCAAAGGCCAGATTTTATGAACAGAAAGACATTTTACATAGAAGTGAAGATGTTCTTTTTTTAGCATTTTCAGACTGTTTTCAGAGCAGACCGCTCTAAATTATCCTTAGAAAACATGGTATGCACATACCCAAAGCCTCGTTTTGTGTGGATAAGGCATGACTAGGACGTTCATCAGTTATTGTAATGATGGGTCCTGAGAAAATTCTGCTCCAGGATATACTTAGCGAGATGCACAGAATTATTGATCAGGTCCAGAACATGCAATGCCAGGTCAAGAACATCTAAGACCAAGTCCAGAAAGTTCATGGCCAGGTCCAGAACGTATAAGATCAGTCAGGTCCATAGTATCTTTGGTTACCTACAGAATATCTTTGATCAGGTTCATAGTATCTTGGTTAAGGTGCACA
Source organism: Ranitomeya imitator (assembly GCF_032444005.1). Taxonomy (NCBI): domain Eukaryota; kingdom Metazoa; phylum Chordata; class Amphibia; order Anura; family Dendrobatidae; genus Ranitomeya; species Ranitomeya imitator. The sequence goes on along the minus strand of NC_091282.1, from coordinate 1,212,905,759 downwards.
GATCATAATTGGTCAGGTCCATTGTGTCCTTGGCCAGGTCTGTATTATGCTTGGTCAGGCCCATAGTTTCTTTGATCAGGTCCATAGTATTGTTAATCTGGTCCATAGTGTCCTTGGTCATGTCTACGGTATCCTTTGTCGGGTCCATTGTACCCTTGATCAGGTACATAGTATGCTTGGTCAGGGTCCACAGAAGGTTTATCTTCTGGGTGCACTAAGCATTGATGGATGGACATCACATATATCCAACCACTGCTCATTAATAGGGATTCGTGGAAGAAGGGCATTATGGTGTACACTCTCCTGCTGACCTCCAGCCAACCTCCAGACATGTTCACCCTTGATGAAGAATACATTCCGATGAGTGAATGAGTAGTAGACAGCGTCCAGGTCACTCTGGGGATGATCTCCACACATGCAGGGAACACATCAATGATGGCCTTAGGGTAGCCGGGGAGCACCTTATAGCTGTTCACACTGAAAGCCGTGACCTTGGGAAAGAGGGAACACTATGATGCAGGAGTTCAGCGAGGAGGACGATTGCGCGGTGGCATCTAGAGTTACATCATTGGTATCATTAGTTTGCCGATGTTTGCTAGAAAATGTGCATTATAATTGCCCCTATAACTTTCTAGGATTTAAGTTGGCTAAATCATTCACTTACATTCCTTCCTCGGAAGAAATAAATGTTCCTCTCCTCATGGTCATAGAAGGCCGTGTCGATGGGTCCACTGACACCAGGGAAGCCTTCAGAAATGAGGCGTGGATAGACATGGCCATCAGGGTCCAGCACGTACGCCCTATCATTCTCATTGTCATAACGCCAGTACTGGATGCCTGGAGAGGGAGACAGGGAAGTTCTCAAAGCTGAGCTACATCCTGGAGATCTTTTATTATAAAAATGAAAAACATAACACTAATAATAACAACAGAAACTAAACAGAAATATCAGCCAGAAAATAATCAGTATACTGAACACTGGTCCAGCCGCTCATCCTCTCCTCTCACACATATTATAGATACAGAATAATAACTAACATTAAGAACTTACTCCTTCTGGGCCGGTCACCAAACAAAATAATAAAAAAACATAAAATAATCAAGAAAGAAGAAATACTGCATAGATTAGACACCAATGTAATGTGATGACCTGTGAGATAGGAGTCGGCTTTATGGGATTATGGTGTAAGTAAATGCGGATAGAAATATGTTGATCTGAACTGGAGTCTAAGAAAATAGAAAAAAGGACTTAAAATTTCAGATAAATGAAAACCTACTAGAAGGTATACTGCTGTATATAGATGGACATATCAAAAAAAGAGGAACGCAGATACTGTGGGGGACAGGTGAACGCTGAGAACAAAGGGCGCTTCCCCTAGTTAAAATATATATATATATATATATATATAGACAGGTGCAATGGAGCAATCTGGTGCTAGACGTGCAGACTGAAATGTAAATGTTCAGTACCTGCGTCCGGGCACAAGTGTAGCTCAATCCAAAAAATGTATCAACAACCTTACTGGAAATGAAAAGAAGACTTTCCTATACTTCACGTCCTGGGCAGAAGGCTGGTGTATGGTCCTGAGCGCACTGTCCTGGCCGGTGCATGCGTCCTGAGCGCACTGTCCTGGCCGGTGTATGCGTCCTGAGCGCACTGTCCTGGCCGGTGTATGCGTCCTGAGCGAACTGTCCTGGCCGGTGTATGCGTCCTGAGCGCACTGTCCTGGCTGGTGCATGCGTCCTGAGCGCACTGTCCTGGCCAGTGTATGCGTCCTGAGCGCACCGTCCTGGCTGGTGTATGCGTCCTGAGCGCACCGTCCTGGCCGGTGCATGCGTCCTGAGCGCACTGTCCTGGCCGGTGTATGCGTCCTGAGCGCACTGTCCTGGCCGGTGTATGCGTCCTGAGCGCACTGTCCTGGCCGGTGTATGCGTCCTGAGCGGTAGGAAGTGAGGAGATCAGTGCGCGATGCTTAGCTTCACTGCGGCTGGCAGGACCTGCGTAGCGTTCGGGTCACGTGGCTCATGGGTCACGTGGTGCCAATGAAGGTAGTATGGAACACTGGAGGAGCCAAAATACAACCAACGCGTTTCGGAATAACATAATCATCAGGGTTGGCTCCCCCCTGTGTTGAAGGGCTTTATATACCCACTAGATGGTGGCCCGATTCTAACACATCGGGTATTCTAGAATATGCATGTCCACGTAGTATATTGCCCAGCCACATAGTATAATGCTCTATGCAGTTATGGCCCCATAGATGCCCCATATAATGCCCCATGCAGTTATGGCCCCATAGATGCCCCATATAATGCTCCATGCAGTTATGGCCCCATAGATGCCCCATATAATGCTCCATGCAGTTATGGCCCCATAGATGCCCCATATAATGCTCCATGCAGTTATGGCCCCATAGATGCCCCATATAATGCTCCATGCAGTTATGGCCCCATAGATGCCCCATATAATGCTCCATGCAGTTATGGCCCCATAGATGCTCCATATAATGCTCCATGCAGTTATGGCCCCAAAGATGCTCCATATAATGCTCCATGCAGTTATGGCCCCATAGATGCTCCATATTATGCTCCATGCAGTTATGGCCCCATAGATGCTCCATATAATGCTCCATGCAGTTATGGCCCCAAAGATGCTCCATATAATGCTCCATGCAGTTATGGCCCCATAGATGCTCCATATTATGCTCCATGCAGTTATGGCCCCATAGATGCCCCATATAATGCTCCATGCAGTTATGGCCCCATAGATGCTCCATATAATGCTCCATGCAGTTATGGCCCCAAAGATGCTCCATATAATGCTCCATGCAGTTATGGCCCCATAGATGCTCCATATTATGCTCCATGCAGTTATGGCCCCATAGATGCCCCATATAATGCTCCATGCAGTTATGGCCCCATAGATGCCCCATATAATGCTCCATGCAGTTATGGCCCCATAGATGCTCCATATAATGCTCCATGCAGTTATGGCCCCAAAGATGCTCCATATAATGCTCCATGCAGTTATGGCCCCATAGATGCTCCATATTATGCTCCATGCAGTTATGGCCCCATAGATGCTCCATATAATGCTCCATGCAGTTATGGCCCCATAGATGCTCCATATTATGCTCCATGCAGTTATGGCCCCATAGATGCCCCATATAATGCTCCATGCAGTTATGGCCCCATAGATGCCCCATATAATGCTCCATGCAGTTATGGCCCCATAGATGCTCCATATAATGCTCCATGCAGTTATGGCCCCAAAGATGCTCCATATTATGCTCCATGCAGTTATGGCCCCATAGATGCCCCATATAATGCTCCATGCAGTTATGGCCCCATAGATGCTCCATATAATGCTCCATGCAGTTATGGCCCCATAGATGCTCCATATAATGCTCCATGCAGTTATGGCCCCATAGATGCCCCATATAATGCTCCATGCAGTTATGGCCCCAAAGATGCTCCATATAATGCTCCATGCAGTTATGGCCCCATAGATGCTCCATATACCCATGGCTACACATGTGGATATCAGTCAAACGCCAACAGTTCGACTTCATTATTTAATCCTTTAGGCTAAAGAGTGTCCAGTTCAAAAACATAGCGGGTTTCCTCCCGGGACATCTGTTTAATGTAATCACCATTGCGCCAATCTCTTTGAACCCCCCTAATTCCAGTTCCCTTTACCTCCAGTAGGTTCACTGCACGCGGGTCTGGCCCTATGGCTGCGTTTTATTGATGATATCCTTTTTATATGGGAAGGTGATGAAAATTCACTTAACTAGTTTTTAATAGACATTGATAAAAATGACTTTTATCTTCCATTTTCAGCCACTACCAGTAAAGAGCACGTCCATTTTTTAGATCTGAACATTTCTATCGATAATGGTAAAATCCAGACATGTACACATACTAAAGCTACAGATTAAGTAGCTGTATCTCTATGGGCAGATGCCATCTCAATGTCCCACGCAGCCAATTCCTGCGACTAAAGCGGAACGGCTCTAACAATCTAGATGATGATGGAGAAGCCGGTACAATTATTAACACATTCTTAAATAAAGGCTATGACTGTAAGCACCTAATAGAAACAAGGGATAACGTGAGAGATAGCCCTCGGGAACAACTCCTCAGTGACCAGAAGAAGGATGACAAGGATCCGGCTAGGAATAACGATGAGGTGTCTACTCCGATCATCACTCAGGAGAATTCAAATACCCCATTACTCAGAAATATTGTCAGTAAACTCTGACAAACCAGCTAACCGTCCAAGCTTTGTCTGTAGGAAGCGCGTAATCTGGGCACCATTATCGCCCCACTGTACAGAAACCGGGTCCATCGGACAACTACGTGGGACACTTTAAACAATTAATAAAAGGTTTCTTCCCTTGTCACAAATGTAAAATGTGTAAACTGCTACATCTGACAAATCAAAAATCCGTGATATCCCAAAATGGCACCCAACTACAAATCGCAGATTTTATGGCCTGCACCACACAGGGCGTCATTTATGTGATTGAAGGCCCCTGTAGGAAGATGTATGTAGGCGACCAAACGCCCCCTATGTAGGAGAATTAACAAACACCTACGCAACAGAAGAAAAAATATCACACACACCCCTTATCCAAGCATTATTCAACTCACCATGGGGGGTCCCTACAGGGGGTAAAGGGAACTGGAATTAGGGGGGTTCAAAGAGATTGGCACAATGGCGATTACATTACACAGATGTCCCGGGAGGAAACCCGCTATGTTTTTGAACTGGACACTCTTTAGCCTAAAGGATTAAATAATGAAGTCGAACTGTTTGCATTTGACTGATATCCACATGTGTAGCCATGGGTATATGGAGCATCTATGGGGCCATAACTGCATGGGGCATTATATGGGGCATCTATGGGGCCATAACTGCATGGGGCATTATATGGGGCATCTATGGGGCCATAACTGCATAGAGCATTATATGGGGCATCTATGGGGCCATAACTGCATGGGGCATTATATGGGGCATCTATGGGGCCATAACTGCATAGAGCATTATACTACGTGGCTGGGCAAAATACTACGTGGACATGCATATTCTAGAGTACCTGATGCGTTAGAATCGGGCCACCATCTAGTGGGTATATAAAGCCCTTCAACACAGGGGGGAGCCAACCCTGATGATTATGTTATTCCGAAACGCGTTGGTTGTATTTTGGCTCCTCCAGTGTTCCATACTACCTACATTGGCACCACGTGACCCGAACGCTACGCAGGTCCTGCCAGCCGCAGTGAAGCTAAGCATCGCGCACTGATCTCCTCACTTCCTACTGCTCAGGACGCATACACCGGCCAGGACAGTGCGCTCAGGACGCATACACCGGCCAGGACAGTGCGCTCAGGACGCATACACCGGCCAGGACAGTGCGCTCTGGACGCATACACCGGCCAGGACAGTGCGCTCTGGACGCATACACCGGCCAGGACAGTGCACTCAGGACGCATACACCGGCCAGGACAGTGCGCTCAGGACGCATACACCGGCCAGGACAGTGCGCTCAGGACGCATACACCGGCCAGGACAGTGCGCTCAGGACGCATACACCGGCCAGGACGGTGCGCTCAGGACGCATACACCGGCCAGGACAGTGCGCTCAGGACGCATACACCGGCCAGGACAGTGCGCTCAGGACGCATACACCGGCCAGGACAGTGCACTCTGGACGCATACACCGGCCAGGACAGTGCGCTCTGGACGCATACACCGGCCAGGACAGTGCGCTCAGGACGCATACACCGGCCAGGACAGTGCGCTCAGGACGCATACACCGGCCAGGACAGTGCGCTCAGGACGCATACACCGGCCAGGACGGTGCGCTCAGGACGCATACACCGGCCAGGACAGTGCGCTCAGGACGCATACACCGGCCAGGACAGTGCGCTCAGGACGCATACACCGGCCAGGACAGTGCGCTCAGGACGCATACACCGGCCAGGACAGTGCGCTCTGGACGCATACACCGGCCAGGACAGTGCGCTCTGGACGCATACAGCGGCCAGGACAGTGCGCTCAGGACGCATACACCGGCCAGGACAGTGCGCTCAGGACGCATACACCGGCCAGGACGGTGCGCTCAGGACGCATACACCGGCCAGGACGGTGCGCTCAGGACGCATACACCGGCCAGGACGGTGCGCTCAGGACGCATACACCGGCCAGGACAGTGCGCTCAGGACGCATACACCGGCCAGGACAGTGCGCTCAGGACGCATACACCGGCCAGGACAGTGCACTCAGGACGCATACACCGGCCAGGACAGTGCACTCAGGACCATACACCGGCCAGGACAGTGCGCTCAGGACGCATACACCGTCCAGGATGGTGCGCTCAGGACGCATACACCGTCCAGGATGGTGCGCTCAGGACGCATACACTGGCCAGGATGGTGCGCTCAGGACGCATACACTGGCCAGGACGGTGCGCTCAGGACGCATACACCGGCCAGGACAGTGCGCTCAGGACGCATACACCGGCCAGGACGGTGCGCTCAGGACCATACACCGGCCAGGACGGTGCGCTCAGGACGCATACACCGTCCAGGATGGTGCGCTCAGGACGCATGCACCAGCCAGGACAGTGCGCTCAGGATGCATACACCTGCCAGGACAGTGCGCTCAGGACCATACACCGTCCAGGATGGTGCGCTCAGGACGCATGCACCAGCCAGGACAGTGCGCTCAGGATGCATACACCGGCCAGGACAGTGCGCTCAGGACGCATACACCGGCCAGGACAGTGCGCTCAGGACCATACACCGGCCAGGACGGTGCGCTCAGGACGCATACACCGTCCAGGATGGTGCGCTCAGGACGCATGCACCAGCCAGGACAGTGCGCTCAGGATGCATACACCGGCCAGGACAGTGCGCTCAGGATGCATACACCGGCCAGGACAGTGCGCTCAGGACGCATACACCGGCCAGGACGGTGCGCTCAGGACCATACACCGGCCAGGACAGTGCGCTCAGGACGCATACACCGGCCAGGACGGTGCACTCAGGACCATACACCGGCCAGGACGGTGCGCTCAGGACCATACACCGGCCAGGACAGTGCGCTCAGGACGCATACACCGTCCAGGATGGTGCGCTCAGGACGCATACACTGGCCAGGACGGTGCACTCAGGAGTGGACGCATACACCGGCCAGGACAGTGTGCTCAGGACCATGCACCAGCCAGGACAGTGCGCTCAGGACCATACACCGGCCAGGACAGTGCGCTCAGGACGCATACACCGTCCAGGATGGTGCGCTCAGGACCATACACCGGCCAGGACAGTGCGCTCAGGACGCATACACCAGCCAGGACAGTGCGCTCAGGACGCATACACCGGCCAGGACAGTGCACTCAGGACGCATACATCGGCCAGGACGGTGCGCTCAGGACCATACACCGGCCAGGACAGTGCGCTCAGGACGCATACACCGTCCAGGATGGTGCGCTCAGGACGCATACACTGGCCAGGACGGTGCACTCAGGACGCATACACCGGCCAGGACAGTGTGCTCAGGACCATGCACCAGCCAGGACAGTGCGCTCAGGACCATACACCGGCCAGGACAGTGCGCTCAGGACACATACACCGTCCAGGATGGTGCGCTCAGGACCATACACCGGCCAGGACAGTGCGCTCAGGACGCATACACCAGCCAGGACAGTGCGCTCAGGACGCATACACCGGCCAGGACAGTGCGCTCAGGACGCATACACCAGCCAGGACAGTGCGCTCAGGACGCATACACCGGCCAGGACGGTGCGCTCAGGACGCATACACCAGCCAGGACAGTGCGCTCAGGACGCATACACCGGCCAGGACAGTGCGCTCAGGACGCATACACCAGCCAGGACAGTGCGCTCAGGACGCATACACCGGCCAGGACAGTGCGCTCAGGACGCATACACCGGCCAGGACAGTGCGCTCAGGACGCATACACCGGCCAGGACAGTGCACTCAGGACGCATACACCGGCCAGGACAGTGCGCTCAGGACGCATGCACCGGCCAGGACAGTGCGCTCAGGACCATACACCAGCCTTCTGCCCAGAACGTGAAGTATAGGAAAGTCTTCTTTTCATTTCCAGTAAGGTTGTTGATACATTTTTTGGATGGAGCTACACTTGTGCCCGGACGCAGGTACTGAACGTTTACATTTCAGTCTGCACGTCTAGCACCAGATTGCTCCATTGCACCTGTCTATATATATATATATATATATATATATATATATATATATATATTTTGACTACGGGAAGCGCCCTTTGTTCTCAGCGTTCACCTGTCCCCCACAGTATCTGCGTTCCTCTTTTTTTGATATGTCCATCTATATACAGCAGTATACCTTCTAGTAGGTTTTCATTTATCTGAAATTTTAAGTCCTTTTTTCTATTTTCTTAGACTCCAGTTCAGATCAACATATTTCTATCCGCATTTACTTACACCATAATCCCATAAAGCCGACTCCTATCTCACAGCTCATCACATTACATTGGTGTCTAATCTATGCATTTTATATAGTGCAGTATTTTTTCCTTCTTGTAGTATCAGTATTTCCCTATGTGGTTTAGGGCTATACTTGCAGCTGATTTTGTGCATCTACAATAGCGCCACTACATACTAAATATATTGTTGTCTACCAAATAAAATAAACAATAGCAATCAAACACTATATACATAAACTTTAAAAAATATAAATAAATTTTAATTTTAACTTTTTTTTTTTTAAATTTTAAATAAAATAACTACAAACTATACAAATATATACAATACTAAGCTAACCACCACCCCACACTAAAGCCCACCATTCCCAACCCCCGCACTGACCTGAGAGCTGGTCCTGCGTCTCATGCCTCAGTCCATGTCCAACATCCATAGGGCAGATCAGCCAGTGCCAGTTTTTTCCCCCAAACACTGCTGAAGAACAGCTTCCTCATTTAAATAATATCTATCTATCCTGGACCTACAGTTACCTCTATGATAGGGGAACCCCTCGAGTGCCGAATGTGGACATCCACCAGGCGAGTCTCACTGGTGTCATGTTGATGCAATGCAGGTAGGTGCAGGCTTCAATAGATGACAGTAGAGAGGAAGCAGGTCTGCACCTAAACATAGCTGACCTGCAGTGCAACTGTGAGGCTACCACAGGTCTCAGCAGAAGAGTCAAAACAAGTCGGGTCAAATCCTAGACTGTAGCACAGTACCAAAGGAAAAAGCAAACTTGAGGTCGAAGACAAGCCAGGGGGTCAGTAACAGTCAGGAGCGGATAAGACAAAGGACAGAAACAGGTCAGGATACACACCAAGTCAAACCGGGAAGTCTGCACACTAAAGGGAAACACTGAGTCAAGACAGAAACAGGGGAAAACAGAGACACGGGTTCAGACAAAAAAAGGAACAAGACTAAACAGAGCAATCAGAGTCAGCTTACAGCAGCACTAAGCAGAAACTATAACTAACATGATCTGCAGGACACAGCTGGGCTAAAGAGCAAACCTGAGACCAGACTGAGGCTGAGAAAAGTTAACCCCTGACATGATTAGAGCAGAAAAAGGAAGACTGGACTCAAAAGCCGGTCTAGATCATGACAACTAGCTATACTATTAAGGACGACGCTATCATAAGTCAGCTTGTCTCTGGAACCTCCTCTATCTCGGGGGCCTCGTGACAGTAATGAAGTTCCCTCCAAAGACAACCTGCCGACTTGTAAAAAGGTAGGGCTTGATCCTCATAAAGAGACACTTCCGGTCCCACTTAGATTGGGGACCATAGATGTTAATGAGCCGGAGCTCTTGTCCCTTCATGAGGACATTTAAGATCAGGCACCTCCCCATTTCTAACTCAATAACCCATCGGCATTCCACCGGTGCTGTAAAAAAGACCGCCACTCCGCTATACGGCTCAGCCGCAAGAGACCAATAGGAGGGCCTGAGTCTCCACTCCCTCTTAGCTTTAAACATGTCTGCCATGTTTGGCAGCCTGGTCTCTTGCAAAAAGAAAATGTCAGAAAAGGCCGCAAATATAGCTGTATTTGACTTTATGCTGGCAACATTAATGGATGCCAGCGTCAACGGAGTGAGTGCCACCATCATTGATGATTGAGTTAGATGGCTTTCTTCTTCCCACTCCCCTTACCTTCTGTCTCAGAGGAGGAATCTTTCCCCCTCTTTAAAGACAATGAGGTGTCCATTCTTACCTGTTTTTTTATCGTCCTCATCTCCGAGATCCGGGCCGGTCACTCCCTCCAAGGACCTTACATTCCCAGAAGAAGGAGACTCGGCACCCCCTGTAAGCCCTGCCGAAGCCGGAACCTCACCCTCAGCTTCCTTCTCAGAGGAAGCGATGTTTTCAGGGGCTTGGAACCGGTTAGAAAGACCAACCAGAGCGGATTCAGTTTTTCCTTCCTTAGGTAAGTTGGTCAGAGCGGGAGAATATGTTTTATCTCCCTTCTTTCTCTTCCTTTTGGTGCCAAGCTTACGCTTGTCATCTACACACTGCATATTATCATCATCCATAGTTTCATAATGAGAGGATTCAGAGACAGTGGCGCTCTCCTCCCTGTGGATCCTCCTAACTTCCTCATCCAACTCAACATCCCTCAAAACCTCAGCAGCAAGATGTTTTATCTCCCTTCTTTCTCTTCTTTTTGGTGCCAAGCTTACGCTTGACATCTACCCACTGCCTATTATCCTCATCCATACTTTCCTAATGGGGGTATTCGGAGACAGTGGCACTTTCCTCCCTGTGGATCCTCCTGATTCTTCATCCAACTTATCATCCCTCGAAACCTCAGCAGCAAGACTGGCATCCAGGACAGGGGCCACCCCAGTAGCCCGGGGCTCGCCCAGCTCTCTCTACTGTCTGCACTTGTCTAGACGCCTCAGTTGGGCAGGCATCTTTTTATTGCTTTTTCTCCTTGGCCCCTCAGCTATCTCACCCCTACTAGTCCCTTCCCCAGCAGAATCAGCTTCATGGCTTTCTCTCACCGGGGTCACGACTGCATTAGCGAAGGACCGAGGACAACGGCTGAATGGGTGACCGAACTCACCACACAGATGGCACGCAATCTCCACACAAGATGCAGCAAGATGGCCGATATCCCCACACAATGCACATTTCTGCACAGTGCAGTTTGCACTGAAGTGTGTGTGGTCGCCACACCTGTGACAGAGCTCCAGTTGCCCCTGGTAGAAGACCAGGATACAATCCCTACCCAGGAAGGCAGACGATGGAATGTGGGAAACCGTACCACCTGAACTCTTAAGTTTTACCAAAAACGCCCAGGCCCCTGACCAGATACCAAACTCGTCACGGTTTTTCTTTGGCATCTCCACTACCTCTCCATACCGGCCAAGCCACGTCATGATGTCATAACAAGAAAGTGACTCGTTACATGTCATCACGGTCACTTTCTTGACTTGATTTTGGCAAGCCAGCCGGGCTCATTTTTTGCCAACTCATAGTTCGACCAGAAGAGTTCAAGCCCCTCCGACCGAACAAAGCTGACATCAAACTCAGGTATGGAATAGGGATGTATCAAGGCATAGATGTCAATCGCCTTGAAGCCCATCCTCAGCAGGAGCTCCACAACCTTCGACCTTGGAGGACATGCATCACTGCCCCTCCACTGAAGACGGACCACATTCCTATGCACACTACCCGGCCCGGCTGTTGGGAGGGACCACACTGTAATCCCAATCTTTGCTCTCGGAAGGCCCTGAGGCCATGCCTCTCTATCCAGAAGGATAGATCAACCTCTCGACCCTCTACCATTAGTGATCTCTCCCCCTTCTTTAGAGCCTCCAGAAGACGCCGCTGCAACATGCCATCCCCAGAGCCCAGAGACGAGGAGGATGCCCTATTTCCCCCGGAGGTGACAGCGGCAAAGCTCCTGACAGGTGCTGCCACCACCAGGGGGGCAACCGGACCAGTGACCACATCCACACCAGCAGTATCACAGTTACCCACCTCCATAACCCCCTCACCATCCACCAAACCAGCAACCACACCACTAGACAAAGAATTTTCCGCATCCATACCCACCACGTTCACTCCTGCTGGACCAGTGACAACAGGGGATGACACTTTGGCCTCCACATCATCAGGCACAAGGGGCTGAGTCTCCTCCACAGAACTGGAGGTGACCTCACTCCTGGTCTTACGTGTGCCCTCCGCATCATCAGTTGATATTTTCTGCTACTTCATGGTTGCTGCCAGGTGCCGTTGATCTTTAGCTGCTGTGAGGCACCGCTGATCCTTAGCATCAGGATCTTGTTGACCAGCGGCACCAACACAAAATAGGACTTTGGGAGGACCGGAACTCCCAGCCCAAGGCAACCCCCTCACACCGCCGCCGCTCCTCAACTAAGTGATCAGCGGCAACAGTATTCAGGGGCACCGAGGCTACCGGAGCTGCCCCCGACACCGGGCCGCTCCCCCCTCCCACTGAGGAGTGGACCACAGTATCGTGGCCTGACTGTTCACCCGCCGCCGGGCCGCCCTCACTGTCCAGCCTCTTGGCTGATGCACCTGCTGCTACGTCCCTGCTACTACAAGCAGAGACGGAGCTCTGCGCCTCATTACCGTGCTCTGTAATCTGCCCGTGCCTTTGCACCGGATCCATAGCAGAAACCGGGCTGGGCTGGGCAACAGGGCTTATACAGCGAGCTGACCCCGCAGCCAACTCAGGGGGTACAGGGAGGGGGGCATACACATAGCTTACCGCTTCTTTTGATCTTCTTTGACTTTTTCTTCTGGCCCCCAGGTGCCTCCTCTGGTAAATCATCACCAAGATGGAAGTTCTGAAGGCACACTGGGGACTCCAGGAGCTTGATCTCAGCCATTAGCGCCCCTCCCTGGCCGATGATGTCACTGTCCTCCCCAGAGCCAGCAGAACTGCGACGAGATGTCATTGTCGCCTGTCCTGCAGGGAGCTCGCTGCACGTGGCCTGTGAGTGACTAAGCAGGCTGCCAGGTGGGGCTTTCTGCTGGTCATCCTCCTCATCATCATCATCATCATCCACCTGGCTCTCAGGCTGCAGCCCCATCTGCCTTTGCTCTCTGTTATCAGCCATTTCTCTGAATCGGTCTTCATTTATAAGCTTTTCTTTAAATGGTCCACTTTTTTCTCGAATAAATGCTTTTCTTACCTCCAGGTCATTAATTTCAAGCTTCAGTCTCCTTACCTCCACCTGGAGAAAATTCTTCCTGGGTCTGGAGGCGCCTGCAGCTTTAGCGCTTGTGTAGCGCAGCTCCTCCCGGAGCCTCCTCAGGGCCTTACTAGGCTCTTCATCCTCAAGGAGGTGGCTCATGACCCGGGAAGCATAGGTGGACAGACTCCCGGGGTCTCTGCAGCGCCCAACCCTCCTCAGTGGGGTTGGCCTCACCTCCATGAGCACTCAGCTTTCCTCCGGAAGGACCGCTATCTTGCACACTAGCAGGCTTCTCCTCCATGTTGGAAGCCATGCGGCTTCTCTGGGTCTCTGCAGACCTGGGGGGAGTAGGAGCCACATTGCTGTGACTCCTCGTGTAGCGTCTCACCCCTGAGTCCTCTGATGTGCAGGCTGGTTGCTGGTTCCTTCTGCCCCCCGCCAGCCTGGTCCGGGAAGCAGAAGCCTGGGACTTGGCTCCTTCACTCATCCCAGGAAACCCACTCCCTCCCTGGGTAAGAGAGAGAGCAGGTCCCCGGGAAGAGAGGTGGTGGATCCCAGGAGCTCAGGAGCACACAGCAAGTTCAGCAGCGACCGCACCCACAATCAACACAATGAGCAGCATCTGAGCAGAGCTGCACTCTCTATTCTGCTGGTGCAGTCACTGTGTACATACATTACATTACTGATCCTGAGTTACCTCCTGTATTATACTCCAGAGCTGCACTCACTATTCTGCTGGTGCAGTCACTGTGTGTTGCATGCGAACTGCAGCTGTGGTAACCTCACTAATAGAGATGTTGTGGACTACAGCACCCATCATTTATCCTTCACAGCTGGGAGAGTAAGTGCCTCATACCTTTAAAGAAAAGAGTGAAATCCTTGTCTCTCGTCCAGAATTGTACAAATGCATCGATGTCGGAGTGTGGGATCCCTCTCCAGCCACCGGACACTACGCGAGGGTCTCGATAACGAGTGCGATTGTTGCGGTTCTCATACATCCAGTACCAGCTCCTCCGGAAGAAGTACGTCTGGAAGACCCAGCTGCCGGGCGCGCTGCGGTTTGGGAGAAGCCAGTCAAATACGGTGCTAAACCGCCCAGAACATCGCCCTGTGCACAAGATGGACCACAGTCAGACACAGGTGCTCACTCTACAGGACCTGATGGGTCCCGCCGACCCATAAACCGGAAAAAAGTAGTTATCACCACCGTTATAGAAAGGGTTCTCTACAGTAAGAGCGGTCACAATACAGATTCTCTATTGTAAGAGCGGTCACACTATAGAACTGTGTACTGTAAGAGCGGTCACACTATAGAGCTCTGTACTGTAAGAGCGGTTACACTATAGATCTGTGTACTCTAAGAGTGGTCACACTATAGAGCTCTGTACTATAAGAGTGGTCACACTATAGAGCTCTGTACTGTAAGAGCGGTCACACTATAGAGCTCTGTACTGTAAGAGCGGTCACACTATAGAGCTCTGTACTGTAAGAGCGGTCACACTATAGAGCTCTGTACTGTAAGAACGGTCACAATATAGAGCTCTGTACTGTAAGAGCGGTCACACTATAGAGCTCTGTACTGTAAGAGCGGTCACACTATAGAGCTCTGTACTGTAAGAGCAGTTACACTATAGAGCTCTGTACTGTAAGAGAGGTCACACTATAGAGCTCTGTACTGTAAGAGCGGTCACACTATAGAGCTCTGTACCGTAAGAGAGGTCACACTATAGAGCTCTGTACTGTAAGAGAGGTCACACTATAGAGCTCTGTACTGTAAGAGCGGTCACACTATAGAGCTCTGTACTGTAAGAGAGGTCACACTATAGAGCTCTGTACTGTAAGAGCGGTCACACTATAGAGCTCTGTACTGTAAGAGAGGTCACACTATAGAGCTCTGTACTGTAAGAGAGGTCACACTATAGAGCTCTGTACTGTAAGAGCGGTCACACTATAGAGCTCTGTACTGTAAGAGCGGTCACACTATAGAGCTCTGTACTGTAAAAGCGGTCACACTATAGAGCTCTGTACTGTAAGAGCGGTCACACTATAGAGCTCTGTACTGTAAGAGCGGTCACACTATAGAGCTCTGTACTGTAAGAGAGGTCACACTATAGAGCTCTGTACTGTAAGAGCGGTCACACTATAGAGCTCTGTACTGTAATAGCGGTCACACTATAGAGCTGTGTACTGTAAGAGCGGTCACACTATAGAGCTCTGTACTGTAAGAGCGGTCACACTATAGAGCTCTGTACTGTAAGAGAGGTCACACTATAGAGCTGTGTACTGTAAGAGCGGTCACACTATAGAGCTCTGTACTGTAAGGGCGGTCACACTATAGAGCTCTGTACTGTAATAGCGGTCACACTATAGAGCTGTGTACTGTAAGAGCGGTCACACTATAGAGCTCTGTACTGTAAGAGCGGTCACACTATAGAGCTCTGTACTGTAAGAGAGGTCACACTATAGAGCTGTGTACTGTAAGAGCGGTCACACTATAGAGCTCTGTACTGTAAGAGCGGTCACACTATAGAGCTCTGTACTGTAAGAGAGGTCACACTATAGAGCTCTGTACTGTAAGAGAGGTCACACTATAGAGCTGTGTACTGTAAGAGCGGTCACACTATAGAGCTGTGTACTGTAAGAGCGGTCACACTATAGAGCTGTGTACTGTAAGAGAGGTCACACTATAGAGCTCTGTACTGTAAGAGAGGTCACACTATAGAGCTGTGTACTGTAAGAGCGGTCACGCTGTAGATTCTCTGCTGTAAGAGAGGTCACACTATAGAACTCTGTACTGTAAGAGCTGTCACACTATAGAGCTCTGTACTGTAAGAGAGGTCACACTATAGAGCTCTGTACTGTAAGAGAGGTCACACTATAGAGCTCTGTACTGTAAGAGCGGTCACACTATAGAGCTGTGTACTGTAAGAGCGGTCACACTATAGAGCTCTGTACTGTAAGGGCGGTCACACTATAGAGCTCTGTACTGTAATAGCGGTCACACTATAGAGCTCTGTACTGTAAGAGCGGTCACACTATAGAGCTCTGTACTGTAAGAGCGGTCACACTATAGAGCTCTGTACTGTAAGAGCGGTCACACTATAGAGCTCTGTACTGTAAGAGCGGTCACACTATAGAGCTCTGTACTGTAAGAGAGGTCACACTATAGAGCTCTGTACTGTAATAGCGGTCACACTATAGAGCTCTGTACTGTAAGATCGGTCACACTATAGAGCTCTGTACTGTAAGAGCGGTCACACTATAGAGCTCTGTACTGTAAGAGAGGTCACACTATAGAGCTCTGTACTGTAAGAGCGGTCACACTATAGAGCTGTGTACTGTAAGAGCGGTCACACTATAGAGCTCTGTACTGTAAGGGCGGTCACACTATAGAGCTCTGTACTGTAATAGCGGTCACACTATAGAGCTCTGTACTGTAAGATCGGTCACACTATAGAGCTCTGTACTGTAAGAGAGGTCACACTATAGAGCTGTGTACTGTAAGAGCGGTCACACTATAGAGCTCTGTACTGTTAGAGCGGTCACACTATAGAGCTCTGTACTGTAAGAGCGGTCACACTATAGAGATCTGTACTGTAAGAGCGGTCACATTATAGAGCACTGTACTGTAAGAGAGGTCACACTATAGAGCTGTGTACTGTAAGAGCGGTCACACTATAGAGCTGTGTACTGTAAGAGCAGTCACACTATAGAGCTCTGTACTGTAAGAGCGGTCACACTGTAGATTCTCTGCTGTAAGAGCGGTCACACTATAGAGCTCTGTACTGTAAGAGAGGTCACACTATAGAGCTCTGTACTGTAAGAGCGGTCACACTATAGAGCTCTGTACTGTAAGAGCGGTCACACTATAGAGCTCTGTACTGTAAGAGCGGTCACACTATAGAGCTCTGTACTGTAAGAGAGGTCACACTATAGAGCTGTGTACTGTAAGAGCGGTCACACTATAGAGCTCTGTACTGTAAGGGCGGTCACACTATAGAGCTCTGTACTGTAAGAGCGGTCACACTATAGAGCTCTGTACTGTAAGAGAGGTCACACTATAGAGCTGTGTACTGTAAGAGAGGTCACACTATAGAGCTCTGTACTGTAAGAGCGGTCACACTATAGAGCTGTGTACTGTAAGAGCGGTCACACTATAGAGCTCTGTACTGTAAGGGCGGTCACACTATAGAGCTCTGTACTGTAATAGCGGTCACACTATAGAGCTCTGTACTGTAAGATCGGTCACACTATAGAGCTCTGTACTGTAAGAGAGGTCACACTATAGAGCTGTGTACTGTAAGAGCGGTCACACTATAGAACTCTGTACTGTAAGAGCTGTCACACTATAGAGCTCTGTACTGTAAGAGCGGTCACACTATAGAACTCTGTACTGTAAGAGCTGTCACACTATAGAGCTGTGTACTGTAAGAGAGGTCACACTATAGAGCTCTGTACTGTAAGAGCGGTCACATTATAGAGCTCTGTACTGTAAGAGCGGTCACACTATAGAGATCTGTACTGTAAGAGCGGTCACACTATAGAGCTGTGTACTGTAAGAGAGGTCACACTATAGAGCTCTGTACTGTAAGAGCGGTCACACTATAGAGCTCTGTACTGTAAGAGAGGTCACACTATAGAGCTGTGTACTGTAAGAGCGGTCACACTATAGAGCTGTGTACTGTAAGAGCAGTCACACTATAGAGCTCTGTACTGTAAGAGAGGTCACACTATAGAGCTGTGTACTGTAAGAGCGGTCACACTATAGAGCTGTGTACTGTAAGAGCAGTCACACTATAGAGCTCTGTACTGTAAGAGCAGTCACACTATAGAGCTCTGTACTGTAAGAGCGGTCACAATATAGAGCTGTGTACTGTAAGAGCGGTCACACTGTAGATTCTCTGCTGTAAGAGCGGTCACACTATAGAGCTCTGTACTGTAAGAGCGGTCACACTATAGAGCTCTGTACTGTAAGAGAGGTCACACTATAGAGCTGTGTACTGTAAGAGCGGTCACACTATAGAGCTCTGTACTGTAAGAGCAGTCACACTATAGAGCTCTGTACTGTAAGAGCGGTCACGCTGTAGATTCTCTGCTGTAAGAGAGGTCACACTATAGAGCTGTGTACTGTAAGAGAGGTCACACTATAGAGCTCTGTACTGTAAGAGCGGTCACACTATAGAGCTCTGTACTGTAAGAGCGGTCACACTATAGAGCTGTGTACTGTAAGAGCGGTCACACTATAGAGCTCTGTACTGTAAGAGCGGTCACACTATAGAGCTCTGTACTGTAAGAGAGGTCACACTATAGAGCTCTGTACTGTAAGAGCGGTCACACTATAGAGCTGTGTACTGTAAGAGCGGTCACACTATAGAGCTGTGTACTGTAAGAACGGTCACACTATAGAGCTCTGTACTGTAAGAGCGGTCACACTATAGAGCTCTATACTGTAAGAGCGGTCACACTATAGAGCTCTGTACTGTAAGAGCGGTCACACTATAGAGCTCTGTACTGTAAGAGCGGTCACACTATAGAGCTCTGTACTGTAAGAGCGGTCACACTATAGAGCTCTGTACTGTAAGAGAGGTCACACTATAGAGCTCTGTACTGTAAGAGCGGTCACACTATAGAGCTGTGTACTGTAAGAGCGGTCACACTATAGAGCTGTGTACTGTAAGAACGGTCACACTATAGAGCTCTGTACTGTAAGAGCGGTCACACTATAGAGCTCTATACTGTAAGAGCGGTCACACTATAGAGCTCTGTACTGTAAGAGCGGTCACACTATAGAGCTCTGTACTGTAAGAGCGGTCACACTATAGAGCTCTGTACTGTAAGAGAGGTCACACTATAGAGCTCTGTACTGTAAGAACGGTCACACTATAGAGCTCTATACTGTAAGAGCGGTCACACTATAGAGCTCTGTACTGTAAGAGCGGTCACACTATAGAGCTCTGTACTGTAAGAGCGGTCACACTATAGAGCTCTGTACTGTAAGAGCGGTCACACTATAGAGCTCTGTACTGTAAGAGCGGTCACACTATAGAGCTCTGTACTGTAAGAGCGGTCACACTATAGAGCTGTGTACTGTAAGAGCGGTCACACTATAGAGCTGTGTACTGTAAGAGCGGTCACACTATAGAGCTGTGTACTGTAAGAGCGGTCACACTATAGAGCTGTGTACTGTAAGAACGGTCACACTATAGAGCTGTGTACTGTAAGAGCGGTCACACTATAGAGCTCTGTACTGTAAGAGAGGTCACACTATAGAGCTCTGTACTGTAAGAGCGGTCACACTATAGAGCTGTGTACTGTAAGAGCGGTCACACTATAGAGCTCTGTACTGTAAGAGCGGTCACACTATAGAGCTCTGTACTGTAAGAGCGGTCACACTATAGAGCTCTGTACTGTAAGAGCGGTCACACTATAGAGCTCTGTACTGTAAGAGCGGTCACACTATAGAGCTCTGTACTGTAAGAGCGGTCACACTATAGAGCTCTGTACTGTAAGAGCGGTAACACTATAGAGCTCTGTGCTGTAAGAGCAGTCACACTATAGAGCTCTGTACTGTAAGAGCGGTCACACTATAGAGCTCTGTACTGTAAGAGCGGTCACACTATAGAGCTCTGTACTGTAAGAGCGGTCACACTATAGAGCTGTGTACTGTAAGAGCGGTCACACTATAGAGCTGTGTACTGTAAGAGCGGTCACACTATAGAGCTGTGTACTGTAAGAGCGGTCACACTATAGAGCTGTGTACTGTAAGAACGGTCACACTATAGAGCTGTGTACTGTAAGAGCGGTCACACTATAGAGCTCTGTACTGTAAGAGCGGTCACACTATAGAGCTCTGTGCTGTAAGAGCAGTCACACTATAGAGCTCTGTACTGTAAGAGCAGTCACACTATAGAGCTCTGTACTGTAAGAGCGGTCACACTATAGAGCTCTGTACTGTAAGAGCGGTCACACTATAGAGCTGTGTACTGTAAGAGCGGTCACACTATAGAGCTGTGTACTGTAAGAGCGGTCACACTATAGAGCTCTGTGCTGTAAGAGCGGTCACACTATAGAGCACTGTACTGTAAGAACGGTCACACTATAGAGCTGTGTACTGTAAGAGCGGTCACACTATAGAGCTCTGTACTGTAAGAGCGGTCACACTATAGAGCTCTGTACTGTAAGAGCAGTCACACTATGGAGCTGTGTACTGTAAGAGGTCACACTATAGAGCTGTGTACTGTAAGAGCGGTCACACTATAGATCTGTACTGTAAGAGCGGTCACACTATAGAGCTCTGTACTGTAAGAGCAGTCACACTATAGATCTGTACTGTAAGAGAGGTCACACTATAGAGCTCTATACTGTGAGAGCGGTCACACTATAGAGCTCTGTACTGTAAGAGCAGTCACACTATGGAGCTATGTACTGTAAGAGGTCACACTATAGAGCTGTGTACTGTAAGAGCGGT
Source organism: Ranitomeya imitator (assembly GCF_032444005.1). Lineage (NCBI taxonomy): Eukaryota > Metazoa > Chordata > Amphibia > Anura > Dendrobatidae > Ranitomeya > Ranitomeya imitator. The sequence goes on along the minus strand of NC_091282.1, from coordinate 1,212,885,091 downwards.
CACACTATAGAGCACTGTACTGTAAGAACGGTCACACTATAGAGCTGTGTACTGTAAGAGCGGTCACACTATAGAGCTCTGTACTGTAAGAGCGGTCACACTATAGAGCTCTGTACTGTAAGAGCGGTCACACTATAGAGCACTGTACTGTAAGAGCAGTCACACTATAGAGCTGTGTACTGAAAGAGCGGTCACACTATAGAGCTCTGTACTGTAAGAGAGGTCACACTATAGAGCTCTATACTGTGAGAGCGGTCACACTATAGAGCTCTGTACTGTAAGAGCGGTCACACTATAGCGCTGTGTACTGTAAGAGCGGTCACACTATAGAGCTCTGTACTGTAAGAGCGGTCACACTATAGAGCTCTGTACTGTAAGAGCGGTCACACTATAGAGCTCTGTACTGTAAGAGCGGTCACACTATAGAGCTCTGTACTGTAAGAGCGGTCACACTATAGAGCTCTGTACTGTAAGAGCGGTCACACTATAGAGCTCCTGTACTGTAAGAGCGGTCACACTATAGAGCACTGTACTGTAAGAGAGGTCACACTATAGAGCTCTATACTGTAAGAGCGGTCACACTATAGAGCTCTGTACTGTAAGAGCGGTCACACTATAGAGCTCTGTACTGTAAGAGCGTTCACACTATAGAGCGCTGTACTGTAACAGCGGTCACACTATAGAGCTGTGTACTGTAAGAGCGGTCACACTATAGAGCTCGGTACTGTAAGAGCGGTCACACTATAGAGCACTGTACTGTAAGAGAGGTCACACTATAGAGCTCTGCACTGTAAGAGCGGTCACACTATAGAGCTCTGTACTGTAAGAGCAGTCACACTATAGAGCACTGTACTGTAAGAGCAGTCACACTATAGAGCACTGTACTGTAAGAGCGGTCACACTATAGAGCACTGTACTGTAAGAGAGGTCACACTATAGAGCACTGTACTGTAAGAGCAGTCACACTATAGAGCTCTGTACTGTAAGAGCGGTCACACTATAGAGCTCTGTACTGTAAGAGCGGTCACACTATAGAGCTCTGTACTGTAAGAGCGGTCACACTATAGAGCTCTGTACTGTAAGAGCGCTCACACTATAGAGCTCTGTACTGTAAGAGCGGTCACACTATAGATCTCTGTACTGTAAGAGCGGTCACACTATAGATGTCTGTACTGTAAGAGCGGTCACACTATAGAGCTCTGTACTGTAAGAGAGGTCACACTATAGAGCTGTGTACTGTAAGAGCGGTCACACTATAGAGCTCTGTACTGTAAGAGCGGTCACACTATAGAGCTCTGTACTGTAAGAGCAGTCACACTATAGAGCGCTGTACTGTAAGAGCGGTCACACTATAGAGCTCTGTACTGTAAGAGCGGTCACACTACAGATCTCTATTGTAAGAGCGGTCACACTATAGAGCTCTGTACTGTAAGAGCGGTCACGCTATAGAGCTCTGTACTGTAAGAGCGGTCACACTATAGAGCTCTGTACTGTAAGAGCGGTCACACTATAGAGCGCTGTACTGTAAGAGCGGTCACACAATAGAGCTCTGTACTGTAAGAGCGGTCACACTATAGAGCTCTGTACTGTAAGAGCGGTCACACTAAAGAGCTCTATACTGTAAGAGCGGTCACACTATAGAGCTCTGTACTGTAAGAGCGGTCACACTATAGAGCTCTGTACTGTAAGAGCGGTCACACTATAGAGCTCTGTACTGTAAGAGAGGTCACACTATAGAGCTCTGTACTGTAAGAGAGGTCACACTATAGAGCTCTGTACTGTAAGAGAGGTCACACTATAGAGCTCTGTACTGTAAGAGCGGTCATACTATAGAGCTCTGTACTGTAAGAACGGTCACACTATAGAGCTCTGTACGGTAAGAGCGGTCACACTATAGAGCTCTGTACTGTAAGAGCGGTCACACTATAGAGCTCTGTACTGTAAGAGCGGTCACACTATAGAGCACTGTACTGTAAGAGAGGTCACACTATAGAGCTTTGTACTGTAAGAGCGGTCACACTATAGAGCACTGTACTGTAAGAGAGGTCACACTATAGAGCACTGTACTGTAAGAGCAGTCACACTATAGAGCTCTGTACTGTAAGAGCGGTCACACTATAGAGCTCTGTACTGTAAGAGCGGTTACACTATAGAGCTGTGCACTGTAAGAGCGGTCACACTATAGAGCTCTGTACTGTAAGAGCGGTTACACTATAGAGCTGTGTACTGTAAGAGCGGTCACACTATAGAGCTCTGTACTGTAAGAGCGGTCACACTATAGATCTCTGTACTGTAAGAGCGGTCACACTATAGAGCTCTGTACTGTAAGAGCGGTCACACTATAGAGCTCTGTACTGTAAGAGCGGTCACACTATAGAGCTGTGCACTGTAAGAGCGGTCACACTATAGAGCTCTGTACTGTAAGAGCGGTTACACTATAGAGCTGTGTACTGTAAGAGCGGTCACACTATAGAGCTCTGTACTGTAAGAGCGGTCACACTATAGATCTCTGTACTGTAAGAGCGGTTACACTATAGAGCTCTGTACTGTAAGAGCGGTCACACTATAGAGCTCTGTACTGTAAGAGCGGTCACACTATAGAGCTGTGTACTGTAAGAGCGGTCACACTATAGAGATCTGTACTGTAAGAGCGGTCACACTATAGAGCTCTGTACTGTAAGAGCGGTCACACTATAGAGCTGTGTACTGTAAGAGCGGTCACACTATAGAGCTCTGTACTGTAAGAGCCGTCACACTATAGAGCTCTGTACTGTAAGAGCGGTCACACTATAGAGCTCTGTACTGTAAGAGCGGTCACACTATAGAGCTCTGTACTGTAAGAGCGGTCACACTATAGAGCTCTGTACTGTAAGAGAGGTCACACTATAGAGCTCTGTACTGTAAGAGCGGTCACACTATAGAGATCTGTACTGTAAGAGCGGTCACAGTATAGAGCTCTGTACTGTAAGAGCGGTCACACTATAGAGCTCTGTACTGTAAGAGCGGTCACACTATAGAGATCTGTACTGTAAGAGCAGTCACACTATAGAGCTCTGTACTGTAAGAGCAGTCACACTATAGAGCTCTGTACTGTAAGAGCGGTCACACTATAGAGCTCTGTACAGTAAGAGCGGTCACACTATAGAGCTCTGTACTGTAAGAGCGGTCACACTATAGAGCTCTGTACTGTAAGAGCAGTCACACTATAGAGCTCTGTACTGTAAGAGCGGTCACACAATAGAGCACTGTACTTTAAGAGCGGTCACACTATAGAGCTCTGTACTGTAAGAGAGGTCACACTATAGAGCTCTGTACTGTAAGAGCGGTCACACTATAGAGCTCTGTACTGTAAGAGAGGTCACACTATAGAGCTCTGTACTGTAAGAGCGGTCACACTATAGAGCTCTGTACTGTAAGAGCGGTCACACTATAGAGCTCTGTACTGTAAGAGCGGTCACACTATAGAGCTGTGTACTGTAAGAGCGGTCACACTATAGAGCTGTGTACTGTAAGAGCAGTCACACTATAGAGCTGTGTACTGTAAGAGCGGTCACACTATAGAGCTCTGTACTGTAAGAGCGGTCACACTATAGAGCTCTGTACTGTAAGAGCGGTCAGACTATAGAGCTCTGTACTGTAAGAGCGGTCACACTATAGAGGTCTGTACTGTAAGAGAGGTCACACTATAGAGCTCTGTACTGTAAGAGCGGTCACACTATAGAGCTCTGTACTGTAAGAGCAGTCACACTATAGAGCTCTGTACTGTAAGAGCGGTCACACAATAGAGCACTGTACTTTAAGAGCGGTCACACTATAGAGCTCTGTACTGTAAGAGAGGTCACACTATAGAGCTCTGTACTGTAAGAGCGGTCACACTATAGAGCTCTGTACTGTAAGAGAGGTCACACTATAGAGCTCTGTACTGTAAGAGCGGTCACACTATAGAGCTCTGTACTGTAAGAGCGGTCACACTATAGAGCTCTGTACTGTAAGAGCGGTCACACTATAGAGCTGTGTACTGTAAGAGCGGTCACACTATAGAGCTGTGTACTGTAAGAGCAGTCACACTATAGAGCTGTGTACTGTAAGAGCGGTCACACTATAGAGCTCTGTACTGTAAGAGCGGTCACACTATAGAGCTCTGCACTGTAAGAGCGGTCACACTATAGAGCTCTGTACTGTAAGAGCGGTCACACTATAGAGCTGTGTACTGTAAGAGAGGTCACACTATACAGCTCTGTACTGTAAGAGCGGTCACACTATAGAGCTCTGTACTGTAAGAGCGGTCACACTATAGAGCTCTGTACTGTAAGAGCGGTTACACTATAGAGCTGTGTACTGTAAGAGCGGTCACACTATAGATCTCTGTACTGTAAGAGCGGTCACACTATAGATCTCTGTACTGTAAGAGAGGTCACACTATACAGCTCTGTACTGTAAGAGCGGTCACACTATAGAGCTGTGTACTGTAAGGGCGGTCACACTATAGAGCGCTGTACTGTAAGAGCGGTTACACTATAGAGCTGTGCACTGTAAGAGCGGTCACACTATAGAGCTCTGTACTGTAAGAGCGGTCACACTATAGAGCTGTGTACTGTAAGAGCGGTCACACTATAGAGCTCTGTACTGTAAGAGCGGTCACACTATAGAGCTGTGTACTGTAAGAGCGGTCACACTATAGAGCTCTGTGCTGTAAGAGCGGTCACACTATAGAACTCTGTACTGTAAGAGCGGTCACACTATAGAGCTCTGTACTGTAAGAGAGGTCACACTATAGAGCTCTGTACTGTAAGAGCGGTCACACTATAGATCTCTGTACTGTAAGAGCGGTCACACTATAGAGCTCTGTACTGTAAGAGCGGTCACACTATAGAGCTCTGTACTGTAAGAGCGGTCACACTATAGATCTCTGTACTGTAAGAGCGGTCACACTATAGAGCTCTGTACTGTAAGAGCGGTCACACTATAGAGCTCTGTACTGTAAGAGCGGTCACACTATAGAGCTGTGTACTGTAAGAGCGGTCACACTATAGAGCTGTGTACTGTAAGAGCGGTCACACTATAGAGCTCTGTACTGTAAGAGCGGTCACACTACAGAGCTGTGTACTGTAAGAGCGGTCACACTATAGACCTCTGTACTGTAAGAGCGGTCACACTATAGAGCTCTGTACTGTAAGAGCAGTCACATAATAGAGCTCTGCACTGTAAGAGCGGTCACACTATAGAGCTCTGTACTGTAAGAGCGGTCACACTATAGATCTCAGTACTGTAAGAGCGGTCACACTATAGAGCACTGTACTTTAAGAGCGGTCACACTATAGAGCTGTGTACTGTAAGAGCGGTCACACTAGAGAGCTCTGTACTGTAAGAGCGGTCACACTATAGAGCTCTGTACTGTAAGAGCGGTCACACTATAGAGCTCTGTACTGTAAGAGCGGTCACACTATAGAGCTCTGTACTGTAAGAGCGGTCACACTATAGAGCTCTGTACTGTAAGAGCGGTCACACTATAGAGCTCTGTACTGTAAGAGCGGTCACACTATAGAGCTCTGTACTGTAAGAGCGGTCACACTATAGAGCTGTGTACTGTAAGAGCAGTCACACTATAGAGCTCTGTACTGTAAGAGCGGTCACACTATAGAGCTCTGTACTGTAAGAGCGGTCACACTATAGAGCTCTGTACTGTAAGAGCGGTCACACTATTGACCTCTGTACTGTAAGAGCAGTCACACTATAGAGCTCTGTACTGTAAGAGCGGTCACACTATAGAGCTCTGTACTGTAAGAGCGGTCACACTATAGAGCTCTGTACTGTAAGAGAGGTCACACTATAGAGCTCTGTACTGTAAGAGCGGTCACACTATAGAGCTCTGTACTGTAAGAGCGGTCACACTATAGAGCTCTGTACTGTAAGAGAGGTCACACTATAGAGCTCTGTACTGTAAGAGAGGTCACACTATAGAGCTCTGTACTGTAAGAGCGGTCACACTATAGAGCTCTGTACTGTAAGAGCGGTCACACTATAGAGCTCTGTACTGTAGGAGCGGTCACACTATACAGCTCTGTACTGTTAGAGCGGTCACACTATAGAGCTCTGTACTGTAAGGGCGGTCACACTATAGAGCGCTGTACTGTAAGAGCGGTCACACTATAGAGCTGTGCACTGTAAGAGCGGTCACACTATAGAGCTCTGTACTCTAAGAGCGGTCACACTATAGAGCTGTGTACTGTAAGAGCGGTCACACTATAGAGCTCTGTACTGTAAGAGCGGTCACACTATAGATCTCTGTACTGTAAGAGCGGTCACACTATAGAGCTCTGTACTGTAAGAGCGGTCACACTATAGAGCTCTGTACTGTAAGAGCGGTCACACTATAGAGCTCTATACTGTAAGAGCGGTCACACTATAGAGCTCTGTACTGTAAGAGCGGTCACACTATAGAGCTCTGTACTGTAAGAGCGGTCACACTATAGAGCTCTGTACTGTAAGAGCGGTTACACTATAGAGCTGTGTACTGTAAGAGCGGTCACACTATAGAGCTCTGTACTGTAAGAGCTGTCACACTATAGAGCTGTGTACTGTAAGAGCGGTCACACTATAGAGCTGTGTACTGTAAGAGCGGTCACACTATAGAGCTCTGTACTGTAAGAGCGGTCACACTAGCTGCCAGGCAGCAGCTGCCAAGGCAAACAGGATCATGGGGTGCATTAAAAGAGGTCTGGATACACATGATGAGAGCATTATACTGCCTCTGTACAAATCCCTAGTTAGACCGCACATGGAGTACTGTGTCCAGTTTTGGGCACCGGTGCTCAGGAAGGATATAATGGAACTAGAGAGAGTACAAAGGAGGGCAACAAAATTAATAAAGGGGATGGGAGAACTACAATACCCAGATAGATTAGCGAAATTAGGATTATTTAGTCTAGAAAAAAGACGACTGAGGGGCGATCTAATAACCATGTATAAGTATATAAGGGGACAATACAAATATCTCGCTGAGGATCTGTTTATACCAAGGAAGGTGACGGGCACAAGGGGGCATTCTTTGCGTCTGGAGGAGAGAAGGTTTTTCCACCAACATAGAAGAGGATTCTTTACTGTTAGGGCAGTGAGAATCTGGAATTGCTTGCCTGAGGAGGTGGTGATGGCGAACTCAGTCGAGGGGTTCAAGAGAGGCCTGGATGTCTTCCTGGAGCAGAACAATATTGTATCATACAATTATTAGGTTCTGTAGAAGGACGTAGATCTGGGTATTTATTATGATGGAATATAGGCTGAACTGGATGGACAAATGTCTTTTTTCGGCCTTACTAACTATGTTACTATGTTACTATGTTACTATAGAGCTCTGTACTGTAAGAGCGGTCACACTATAGAGCTGTGTACTGTAAGAGCGGTCACACTATAGAGCTCTGCACTGTAAGAGCGGTCACACTATAGAGCTCTGTACTGTAAGAGCGGTCACACTATAGAGCTGTGTACTGTAAGAGCAGTCACACTATAGAGCTCTGTACTGTAAGAGCGGTCACACTATAGAGCTGTGTACTGTAAGAGAGGTCACACTATAGAGCTCTGTGCTGTAAGAGCAGTCACACTATAGAGCTCTGTACTGTAAGAGCGGTCACACTATAGAGCTGTGTACTGTAAGAGCGGTCACACTATAGAGCTCTGTGCTGTAAGAGCAGTCACACTATAGAGCTCTGTACTGTAAGAGCGGTCACACTATAGAGCTCTGTACTGTAAGAGCGGTCACACTATAGAGCTCTGTGCTGTAAGAGCGGTCACACTATAGAACTCTGTACTGTAAGAGCGGTCAAACTATAGAGCTCTGTACTGTAAGAGCGGTCACACTATAGATCTCTGTACTGTAAGAGCGGTCACACTATAGAGCTCTGTACTGTAAGAGCGGTCACACTATAGAGCTCTGTACTGTAAGAGCGGTCACACTATAGAGCTCTGTACTCTAAGAGCGGTCACACTATAGATCTGTGTACTGTAAGAGCGGTCACACTATAGAGCTCAGTACTGTAAGAGCGGTCACACCATAGAGCTCTCAACTGTAAGAGCGATCACACTACAGAGCTGTGTACTGTAAGAGCGGTCAAACTATAGAGCTGTGTACTGTAAGAGCGGTCACACTATAGAGCTCTGTACTGTAAGAGCGGTTACACTATAGAGCTATGTACTGTGAGAGCGGTTACACTATAGAGCTCTGTACTGTAAGAGCGGTCACACTATAGAGCTGTGTACTGTAAGAGCGGTCACACTATAGAGCTCTGTACTGTAAGAGCGGTCACACTATAGAGCGGTGTACTGTAAGAGCGGTCACACTATAGAGCTGTGTACTGTAAGAGCGGTCACACTACAGAGCTGTGTACTGTAAGAGCGGTCACACTATAGAGCTCTGTACTGTAAGAGCGGTCACACTATAGAGCTCTGTACTGTAAGAGAGGTCACACTATAGAGCTCTGTACTGTAAGAGCGGTCACACTATAGAGCTCTGTACTGTAAGAGCGGTCACACTATAGAGCTGTGTACTGTAAGAGCGGTCACACTATAGAGCTGTGTACTGTAAGAGCGGTCACACTATAGAGCTCTGTACTGTAAGAGCGGTCACACTATAGAGCTCTGTACTGTAAAAGCGGTCACACTATAGAGCTCTGTACTGTAAGAGCGGTCACACTATAGAGCTCTGTACTGTAAGAGAGGTCACACTATAGAGCTCTGTACTGTAAGAGCGGTCACACTATAGAGCTCTGTACTGTAAGAGCCGTCACACTATAGAGCTCTGTACTGTAAGAGAGGTCACACTATAGAGCTATGTACTGTAAGAGCGGTCACACTATAGAGCTGTGTACTGTAAGAGAGGTCACACTATAGAGCTCTGTACTGTAAGAGCGGTCACACTATAGAGCTCTGTACTGTAAGAGCCGTCACACTATAGAGCTGTGTACTGTAAGAGCGGTCACACTATAGAGCTGTGTACTGAAAGAGCGCTCACACTATAGAGCTCTGTACTGTAAGAGCGGTCACACTACAGAGCTGTGTACTGTAAGAGCGGTCACACTATAGAGCTGTGTACTGTAAGAGCGGTCACACTATAGAGCTCTGTACTGTAAGAGCGGTCACACTATAGAGCTCTGTACTGTAAGAGCGGTCACACTATAGAGCTCTGTACTGTAAGAGCGGTCACACTATAGAGCTCTGTACTGTAAGAGCGGTCACACTATAGAGCTCTGTACTGTAAGAGCGGTCACACTATAGAGCTCTGTACTGTAAGAGCGGTCACACTATAGAGCTCTGTACTGTAAGAGCCGTCACACTATAGAGCTGTGTACTGTAAGAGCGGTCACACTATAGAGCTGTGTACTGAAAGAGCGGTCACACTATAGAGCTCTGTACTGTAAGAGAGGTCACACTATAGAGCGCTGTACTGTAAGAGCGGTCACACTATAGAGCTCTGTACTGTAAGAGCGGTCACACTATAGAGCTCTGTACTGTAAGAGCGGTCACACTATAGAGCTCTGTACTGTAAGAGCGGTCACACTATAGAGCTGTGTACTGTAAGAGCGGTCACACTATAGATCTCTACTGTAAGGGCGGTCACACTATAGAGCTGTGCACTGTAAGAGCGGTCGCACTATAGAGCTCTGTACTGTAAGGTCACACTATAGAGCTGTGCACTGTAAGAGCGGTCACACTATAGAGCTCTGTACTGTAAGAGCGGTTACACTATAGATCTGTGTACTCTAAGAGCGGTCACACTATAGAGCTCTGTACTGTAAGAGCGGTCACACTATAGAGCTCTGCACTGTAAGAGCGGTCACACTATAGAGCTCTGTACTGTAAGAGGTCACACTATAGAGCTCTGTAGGGTACGAGCGGTCACACTATAGAGCGCTGTACTGTAAGAGCGGTCACACTATAGAGCTCTGTACTGTAAGAGCGGTCACACTATAGAGCTCTGCACTGTAAGAGCGGTCAAACTATAGAGCTATCTACTGTAAGAGGTCACACTATTGAGCTCTGTACTGTAAGAGCGGTCACACTATAGAGCTGTGTACTGTAAGAGCGGTCACACTATAGAGCTGTGTACTGTAAGAGCGGTCACACTATAGAGCTCTGTACTGTAAGAGCGGTCACACTATAGAGCTCTGTACTGTAAGAGCGGTCACACTATAGAGCTCTGTACTGTAAGAGCGGTCACACTATAGAGCTCTGTACTGTAAGAGCGGTCACACTATAGAGCTGTGTACTGTAAGAGCGGTCACACTATAGAGCTCTGTACTGTAAGAACGGTCACACTATAGAGCTCTGTACTGTAAGAGCGGTCACACTTTAGACCTCTGTACTGTAAGAGCTCTCACACTATATAGCTCTGTACTGTAAGAGCGGTCACACTATAGAGCTGTGTACTGTAAGAGCGGTCACACTATAGAGCTCTGTACTGTAAGAGAGGTCACACTATAGAGCTCTGTACTGTAAGAGCTCTCACACTATAGACCTCTGTACTGTAAGAGCGGTCACACTATAGAGCTGTGTACTGTAAGAGCGGTTACACTATAGAGCTCTGTACTGTAAGAGCGGTCACACTATAGAGCTCTGTACTGTAAGAGCGGTCACACTATAGAGCTCTGTACTGTAAGAGCGGTCACACTATAGAGTTCTGTACTGTAAGAGCGGTCACACTATAGAGCTCTGAACTGTAAGAGCGGTTACACTATAGAGCTCTGTACTGTAAGAGCGGTCACACTATAGATCTGTGTACTCTAAGAGCGGTCACACTATAGAGCTCTGTACTGTAAGAGCGGTCACACTATAGAGCTCTGTACTGTAAGAGCGGTCACACTATAGAGCTGTGTACTGTAAGAGCGGTCACACTATAGAGCTGTGTACTGTAAGAGCAGTCACACTATAGAGCTCTGTACTGTAAGAGCGGTCACACTATAGATCTGTGTACTCTAAGAGCGGTCACACTATAGAGCTCTGTACTGTAAGAGTGGTCACACTATAGAGCTCTGTACTGTAAGAGCGGTCACACTATAGAGCTCTGTACTGTAAGAGCGGTTACACTATAGATCTTTACTGTAAGAGCGGTTACACTATAGAGCTCTGTACTGTAAGAGAGGTCACACTATAGAGCTCTGTACTGTAAGAGCGGTCACACTATAGAGCTCTGTACTGTAAGAGCGGTTACACTATAGATCTTTACTGTAAGAGCGGTCACACTATAGAGCTCTGTTCTGTAAGAGCGGTCACACTATAGAGCTGTGTACTGTAAGAGCGGTCACGCTATAGAGCTCTGTACTGTAAGAGCGGTTACACTATAGAGCTCTATACTGTTAGAGCGGTCACACTATAGAGCTCTGTACTGTAAGAGCGGTCACACTATAGAGCTGTGTAATGTAAGAGCGGTCACACTCTAGAGCTCTGAACTCTAAGAGCGGTCACACTATAGAGCTCTGTACTGTAAGAGCGGTCACACTATAGAATTGTGTACTGTAAGAGCAGTCACACTATAGAGCTCTGTACTGTAAGAGCGGTCACACTATAGAGCTCTGTACTGTAAGAGCAGTCACACTATAGAGCTCTGTACTGTAAGAGCAGTCACACTATAGAGCTCTGTACTGTAAGAGCGGTCACACTATAGAGCAGTGTACTGTAAGAGCGGTCACACTATAGAGCTCTGTGCTGTAAGAGCGGTCACACTATAGAGCTCTGTACTGTAAGAGCGGTCACACTATAGAGCTCTGTACTGTAAGAGCGGTCACACTATAGAGCTGTGCACTGTAAGAGCGGTCACACTATAGAGCTCTGTACTGTAAGAGCGGTCACACTATAGATCTGTGTACTCTAAGAGCGGTCACACTATAGAGCTGTGTACTGTAAGAGCGGTCACACTATAGAGCTCTGTACTGTAAGAGCGGTCACACTATAGAGCTCTGTACTGTAAGAGCGGTCACACTATAGAGGTCTGTACTTTAAGAGAGGTCACACTATAGAGCTCTGTACTGTAAGAGCGGTCACACTATAGAGCTCTGTACTGTAAGAGCGGTCACACTATAGAGCTCTGTACTGTAAGAGAGGTCACACTATAGAGCTCTGTACTGTAAGAGCGGTCACACTATAGAGCCCTGTACTGTAAGAGAGGTCACACTATAGAGCTCTGTACTGTAAGAGCGGTCACACTATAGAGCTCAGTACTGTAAGAGCGGTCACACTATAGAGCTCTGTACTGTAAGAGCGGTCACACTATAGAGCTCTGTACTGTAAGAGCGGTCACACTATAGAGCTCTGTACTGTAAGAGCGGTCACACTATAGAGTTCTGTACTTTAAGAGAGGTCACACTATAGAGCTCTGTACTGTAAGAGCGGTCACACTATAGAGCCCTGTACTGTAAGAGAGGTCACACTATAGAGCTCTGTACTGTAAGAGCGGTCACACTATAGAGCTCTGTACTGTAAGAGAGGTCACACTATAGAGCTCTGTACTGTAAGAGCGGTCACACTATAGAGCTCTGTACTGTAAGAGCGGTCACACTATAGAGCTCTGTACTGTAAGAGCGGTCACACTATAGAGTTCTGTACTTTAAGAGAGGTCACACTATAGAGCTCTGTACTGTAAGAGCGGTCACACTATAGAGCTCTGTACTGTAAGAGCGGTTACACTATAGAGCTCTGTACTGTAAGAGCGGTCACACTATAGATCTGTGTACTCTAAGAGCGGTCACACTATAGAGCTCAGTACTGTAAGAGCGGTCACACTATAGAGCTCTGTACTGTAAGAGAGGTCACACTATAGAGTTCTGTACTGTAAGAGCGGTCACACTATAGAGCTCTGTACTGTAAAAGCGGTCACACTATAGAGCTCTGTACTGTAAGAGCGATCACACTATAGAGCTCTGTACTGTAAGAGCGGTCACACTATAGAGCACTGTACTGTAAGAGAGGTCACACTATAGAGCTCTGTACTGTAAGAGCGGTCACACTATAGAGCTGTGTACTGTAAGAGCGGTCACACTATAGAGCTGTGTACTGTAAGAGCAGTCACACTATAGAGCTCTGTACTGTAAGAGCGGTCACACTATAGATCTGTGTACTCTAAGAGCGGTCACACTATAGATCTGTGTACTCTAAGAGCGGTCACACTATAGAGCTGTGTACTGTAAGAGCGGTCACACTATAGAGCTCTGTACTGTAAGAGCGGTCACACTATAGAGCTCTGTACTGTAAGAGCGGTCACACTATAGAGCTGTGTACTGTAAGAGCGGTCACGCTATAGAGCTCTGTACTGTAAGAGCGGTTACACTATAGAGCTCTATACTGTTAGAGCGGTCACACTATAGAGCTCTGTACTGTAAGAGCGGTCACACTATAGAGCTGTGTAATGTAAGAGCGGTCACACTATAGAGCAGTGTACTGTAAGAGCGGTCACACTATAGAGCTCTGTGCTGTAAGAGCGGTCACACTATAGAGCTCTGTACTGTAAGAGCGGTCACACTATAGAGCTCTGTACTGTAAGAGCGGTCACACTATAGAGCTCTGTACTGTAAGAGCGGTCACACTATAGAGCTCTGTACTGTAAGAGCGGTCACACTATAGATCTGTGTACTCTAAGAGCGGTCACACTATAGAGCTGTGTACTGTAAGAGCGGTCACACTATAGAGCTCTGTACTGTAAGAGCGGTCACACTATAGAGCTCTGTACTGTAAGAGCGGTCACACTATAGAGCTCTGTACTGTAAGAGAGGTCACACTATAGAGCTCTGTACTGTAAGAGAGGTCACACTATAGAGCTCTGTACTGTAAGAGCGGTCACACTATAGAGCTCTGTACTGTAAGAGCGGTCACACTATAGAGCTCTGTACTGTAAGAGAGGTCACACTATAGAGCTCTGTACTGTAAGAGAGGTCACACTATAGAGCTCTGTACTGTAAGAGCGGTCACACTATAGAGCCCTGTACTGTAAGAGAGGTCACACTATAGAGCTCTGTACTGTAAGAGCGGTCACACTATAGAGCTCTGTACTGTAAGAGCGGTCACACTATAGAGCTCTGTACTGTAAGAGCGGTCACACTATAGAGCTCTGTACTGTAAGAGCGGTCACACTATAGAGCTCTGTACTGTAAGAGCGGTCACACTATAGAGCCCTGTACTGTAAGAGCGGTCACACTATAGAGCTGTGTACTGTAAGAGCGGTCACACTATAGAGCTCTGTACTGTAAGAGCGGTCACACTATAGAGCTCTGTACTGTAAGAGCGGTCACACTATAGAGCTCTGTACTGTAAGAGCGGTCACACTATAGAGCCCTGTACTGTAAGAGAGGTCACACTATAGAGCTCTGTACTGTAAGAGCGGTCACACTATAGAGCTCTGTACTGTAAGAGTGGTCACACTATAGAGCTCTGTACTGTAAGAGCGGTCACACTATAGAGCTCTGTACTGTAAGAGTGGTCACACTATAGAGGTCTGTACTTTAAGAGAGGTCACACTATAGAGCTCTGTACTGTAAGAGCGGTCACACTATAGAGCTCTGTACTTTAAGAGCGGTTACACTATAGAGCTCTGTACTGTAAGAGCGGTCACACTATAGAGCTCTGTACTGTAAGAGCGGTCACACTATAGATCTGTGTACTCTAAGAGCGGTCACACTATAGAGCTCAGTACTGTAAGAGCGGTCACACTATAGAGCTCTGTACTGTAAGAGAGGTCACACTATAGAGCTCTGTACTGTAAGAGCGGTCACACTATAGAGCTCTGTACTGTAAGAGCGGTCACACTATAGAGCTCTGTACTGTAAGAGCGGTCACACTATAGAGCTGTGTACTGTAAGAGCGGTCACACTATAGAGCTGTGTACTGTAAGAGCAGTCACACTATAGAGCTCTGTACTGTAAGAGCGGTCACACTATAGAGCTCTGTACTGTAAGAGCGGTTACACTATAGATCTTTACTGTAAGAGCGGTTACACTATAGAGCTGTGTACTGTAAGAGCGGTCACACTATAGAGCTCTGTACTGTAAGAGCGGTTACACTATAGATCTTTACTGTAAGAGCGGTCACACTATAGAGCTGTGTACTGTAAGAGAGGTCACACTATAGAGCTCTGTACTGTAAGAGCGGTCACACTATAGAGCTCTGTACTGTAAGAGCGGTCACACTATAGAGCTCTGCACTGTAAGAGCGGTCACACTATAGAGCTCTGTACTGTAAGAGGTCACACTATAGAGCTCTGTAGGGTACGAGCGGTCACACTATAGAGCGCTGTACTGTAAGAGAGGTCACACTATAGAGCTCTGTGCTGTAAGAGCGGTCACACTATAGAGCTCTGTACTGTAAGAGCGGTCACACTATAGAGCTCTGAACTGTAAGAGCGGTTACACTATAGAGCTCTGTACTGTAAGAGCGGTCACACTATAGATCTGTGTAATCTAAGAGCGGTCACACTATAGAGCTCTGTACTGTAAGAGCGGTCACACTATAGAGCTCTGTACTGTAAGAGCGGTCACACTATAGAGCTGTGTACTGTAAGAGCGGTCACACTATAGAGCTGTGTACTGTAAGAGCGGTCACACTATAGAGCTGTGTACTGTAAGAGCAGTCACACTATAGAGCTCTGTACTGTAAGAGCGGTCACACTATAGATCTGTGTACTCTAAGAGCGGTCACACTATAGAGCTCTGTACTGTAAGAGTGGTCACACTATAGAGCTCTGTACTGTAAGAGCGGTTACACTATAGATCTTTACTGTAAGAGCGGTTACACTATAGAGCTCTGTACTGTAAGAGAGGTCACACTATAGAGCTCTGTACTGTAAGAGCGGTCACACTATAGAGCTCTGTACTGTAAGAGCGGTTACACTATAGATCTTTACTGTAAGAGCGGTCACACTATAGAGCTCTGTACTGTAAGAGCGGTCACACTATAGAGCTGTGTACTGTAAGAGCGGTCACGCTATAGAGCTCTGTACTGTAAGAGCGGTTACACTATAGAGCTCTATACTGTTAGAGCGGTCACACTATAGAGCTCTGTACTGTAAGAGCGGTCACACTATAGAGCTGTGTTATGTAAGAGCGGTCACACTCTAGAGCTCTGAACTCTAAGAGCGGTCACACTATAGAGCTCTGTACTGTAAGAGCGGTCACACTATAGAGCAGTGTACTGTAAGAGCGGTCACACTATAGAGCTCTGTGCTGTAAGAGCGGTCACACTATAGAGCAGTGTACTGTAAGAGCGGTCACACTATAGAGCTCTGTACTGTAAGAGCGGTCACACTATAGAGCTCTGTGCTGTAAGAGCGGTCACACTATAGAGCTGTGCACTGTAAGAGCGGTCACACTATAGAGCTCTGTACTGTAAGAGCGGTCACACTATAGGTCTGTGTACTCTAAGAGCGGTCACACTATAGAGCTGTGTACTGTAAGAGCGGTCACACTATAGAGCTCTGTACTGTAAGAGCGGTCACACTATAGAGCTCTGTACTGTAAGAGCGGTCACACTATAGAGGTCTGTACTTTAAGAGAGGTCACACTATAGAGCTCTGTACTGTAAGAGCGGTCACACTATAGAGCTCTGTACTGTAAGAGCGGTCACACTATAGAGCTCTGTACTGTAAGAGAGGTCACACTATAGAGCTATGTACTGTAAGAGCGGTCACACTATAGAGCCCTGTACTGTAAGAGAGGTCACACAATAGAGCTCTGTACTGTAAGAGAGGTCACACTATAGAGCTCTGTACTGTAAGAGCGGTCACACTATAGAGCTCAGTACTGTAAGAGCGGTCACACTATAGAGCTCTGTACTGTAAGAGAGGTCACACTATAGAGCTCTGTACTGTAAGAGCGGTCACACTATAGAGCTCTGTACTGTAAGAGCGGTCACACTATAGAGCTCTGTACTTTAAGAGAGGTCACACTATAGAGCTCTGTACTGTAAGAGCGGTCACACTATAGAGGTCTATACTTTAAGAGAGGTCACACTATAGAGCTCTGTACTGTAAGAGCGGTCACACTATAGAGCTCTGTACTGTAAGAGAGGTCACACTATAGAGCTCTGTACTGTAAGAGCGGTCACACTATAGAGCTCAGTACTGTAAGAGCGGTCACACTATAGAGCTCTGTACTGTAAGAGAGGTCACACTATAGAGCTCTGTACTGTAAGAGCGGTCACACTATAGAGCTCTGTACTGTAAGAGCGGTCACACTATAGAGCTCTGTACTTTAAGAGAGGTCACACTATAGAGCTCTGTACTGTAAGAGCGGTCACACTATAGAGGTCTGTACTTTAAGAGAGGTCACACTATAGAGCTCTGTACTGTAAGAGCGGTCACACTATAGAGCTCTGTACTGTAAGAGCGGTTACACTATAGAGCTCTGTACTGTAAGAGCGGTCACACTATAGATCTGTGTACTCTAAGAGCGGTCACACTATAGAGCTCAGTACTGTAAGAGCGGTCACACTATAGAGCTCTGTACTGTAAGAGAGGTCACACTATAGAGCTCTGTACTGTAAGAGCGGTCACACTATAGAGCTCTGTACTGTAAGAGCGATCACACTATAGAGCTCTGTACTGTAAGAGCGGTCACACTATAGAGCACTGTACTGTAAGAGAGGTCACACTATAGAGCTCTGTACTGTAAGAGCGGTCACACTATAGAGCTGTGTACTGTAAGAGCGGTCACACTATAGAGCTGTGTACTGTAAGAGCAGTCACACTATAGAGCTCTGTACTGTAAGAGCGGTCACACTATAGATCTGTGTACTCTAAGAGCGGTCACACTATAGAGCTCTGTACTGTAAGAGCGGTCACACTATAGAGCTCTGTACTGTAAGAGCGGTCACACTATAGAGCTGTGTACTGTAAGAGCGGTCACGCTATAGAGCTCTGTACTGTAAGAGCGGTTACACTATAGAGCTCTATACTGTTAGAGCGGTCACACTATAGAGCTCTGTACTGTAAGAGCGGTCACACTATAGAGCTGTGTAATGTAAGAGCGGTCACACTCTAGAGCTCTGAACTCTAAGAGCGGTCACACTATAGAGCTCTGTACTGTAAGAGCGGTCACACTATAGAGCAGTGTACTGTAAGAGCGGTCACACTATAGAGCTCTGTGCTGTAAGAGCGGTCACACTATAGAGCTCTGTACTGTAAGAGCGGTCACACTATAGAGCTCTGTACTGTAAGAGCGGTCACACTATAGAGCTGTGCACTGTAAGAGCGGTCACACTATAGAGCTCTGTACTGTAAGAGCGGTCACACTATAGATCTGTGTACTCTAAGAGCGGTCACACTATAGAGCTGTGTACTGTAAGAGCGGTCACACTATAGAGCTCTGTACTGTAAGAGCGGTCACACTATAGAGCTCTGTACTGTAAGAGCGGTCACACTATAGAGCTCTGTACTGTAAGAGAGGTCACACTATAGAGCTCTGTACTGTAAGAGAGGTCACACTATAGAGCTCTGTACTGTAAGAGCGGTCACACTATAGAGCTCTGTACTGTAAGAGCGGTCACACTATAGATCTTTACTGTAAGAGCGGTTACACTGTAGAGCTGTGTACTGTAAGAGCGGTCACACTATAGAGCTCTGTACTGTAAGAGCGGTTACACTATAGATCTTTACTGTAAGAGCGGTCACACTATAGAGCTGTGTACTGTAAGAGAGGTCACACTATAGAGCTCTGTACTGTAAGAGCGGTCACACTATAGAGCTCTGTACTGTAAGAGCGGTCACACTATAGAGCTCTGCACTGTAAGAGCGGTCACACTATAGAGCTCTGTACTGTAAGAGGTCACACTATAGAGCTCTGTAGGGTACGAGCGGTCACACTATAGAGCGCTGTACTGTAAGAGAGGTCACACTATAGAGCTCTGTACTGTAAGAGCGGTCACACTATAGAGCTCTGTACTGTAAGAGCGGTCACACTATAGAGCTCTGTACTGTAAGAGCGGTCACACTATAGAGCACTGTACTGTAAGAGCGGTCACACTATAGAGCTGTGTACTGTAAGAGAGGTCACACTATAGAGCTCTGTACTGTAAGAGCGGTCACACTATAGAGGTCTGTACTGTAAGAGCGGTCACACTATAGAGCTCTGTACTGTAAGAGCGGTCACACTATAGAGCTCTGTACTGTAAGAGAGGTCACACTATAGAGCTCTGTACTGTAAGAGCGGTTACACTATAGAGCTCTGTACTGTAAGAGCGGTCACACTATATCGCTCTGTACTGTAAGAGCGGTCACACTATAGAGCTCTGTACTGTAAGAGAGGTCACACTATAGAGCTCTGTACTGTAAGAGCGGTTACACTATAGAGCTCTGTACTGTAAGAGAGGTCACACTATAGAGCTGTGTACTGTAAGAGCGGTCACACTATAGAGCTCTGTACTGTAAGAGCGGTCACACTATAGAGCTCTGTACTGTAAGAGCGGTCACACTATAGAGCTCTGTACTGTAAGAGCGGTTACACTATAGAGCTCTGTACTGTAAGAGAGGTCACACTATAGAGCTCTGTACTGTAAGAGCGGTCACACTATAGAGCTCTGTACTGTAAGAGCGGTCACACTATAGAGCTCTGTACTGTAAGAGAGGTCACACTATAGAGCTCTGTACTGTAAGAGCGGTTACACTATAGAGCTCTGTACTGTAAGAGCGGTCACACTATAGAGCTGTGTACTGTAAGAGCGGTCACACTATAGAGCTCTGTACTGTAAGAGCGGTCACACTATAGAGCTCTGTACTGTAAGAGAGGTCACACTATAGAGCTCTGTACTGTAAGAGCGGTTACACTATAGAGCTCTGTACTGTAAGAGCGGTCACACTATAGAGCTCTGTACTGTAAGAGCGGTCACACTATAGAGCTCTGTACTGTAAGAGCGGTCACACTATAGAGCTATGTACTGTGAGAGCGGTCACACTATAGAGCTCTGTACTGTAAGAGCGGTCACACTATAGAGCTCTGTACTGTAAGGTCGGTCACACTATAGAGCTCTGTACTGTAAGAGCTGTCACACTATAGAGCTCTGTACTGTAAGAGCGGTCACACTATAGAGGTCTGTACTGTAAGAGCGGTCACACTATAGAGCTCTGTACTGTAAGAGCGGTCACACTATAGAGCTCTGTACTGTAAGAGCGGTTACACTATAGAGCTCTGTACTGTAAGAGCGGTCACACTATAGAGCTCTGTACTGTAAGAGCGGTCACACTATAGAGCTCTGTACTGTAAGAGCGGTCACACTATAGAGATCTGTACTGTAAGAGAGGTCACACTATAGAGCTCTGTACTGTAAGAGCGGTTACACTATAGAGCTCTGTACTGTAAGAGCTGTCACACTATAGAGCTCTGTACTGTAAGAGCGGTCACACTATAGAGCTCTGTACTGTAAGAGCTGTCACACTATAGAGATCTGTACTGTAAGAGAGGTCACACTATAGAGCTCTGTACTGTAAGAGCGGTCACACTATAGAGCTCTGTACTGTAAGAGCGGTCACACTATAGAGCTCTGTACTGTAAGAGCGGTCACACTATAGAGCTATGTACTGTGAGAGCGGTCACACTATAGAGCTGTGTACTGTAAGAGCGGTCACACTATAGAGCTCTGTACTGTAAGAGCGGTCACACTATAGAGCTCTGTACTGTAAGGTCGGTCACACTATAGAGCTCTGTACTGTAAGAGAGGTCACACTATAGAGCTCTGTACTGTAAGAGAGGTCACACTATAGAGCTCTGTACTGTAAGAGCGGTCACACTATAGAGCACTGTACTGTAAGAGCGGTCACACTATAGAGCACTGTACTGTAAGAGAGGTCACACTATAGAGCTCTGTACTGTAAGAGAGGTCACACTATAGAGCTCTGTACTGTAAGAGCGGTCACACTATAGAGCTCTGTACTGTAAGAGTGGTCACACTATAGAGCTCTGTACTGTAAGAG
Source organism: Ranitomeya imitator (assembly GCF_032444005.1). Taxonomy (NCBI): domain Eukaryota; kingdom Metazoa; phylum Chordata; class Amphibia; order Anura; family Dendrobatidae; genus Ranitomeya; species Ranitomeya imitator. The sequence continues at coordinate 1,212,864,156 of NC_091282.1, read as the reverse complement.
AGGTCACACTATAGAGCTCTGTACTGTAAGAGCGGTCACACTATAGAGCTGTGTACTGTAAGAGCGGTCACACTATAGAGCTCTGTACTGTAAGAGCGGTCACACTATAGAACTGTGTACTGTAAGAGCGGTCACACTATAGAGCTCTGTACTGTAAGAGACGTCACACTATAGAGCTCTGTACTGTAAGAGCGGTCACACTATAGAGCGATGTACTGTAAGAGCGGTCACACTATAGAGCTGTGTACTGTAAGAGCGGTCACACTATGGAGCTCTGTTCTGTAAGAGAGGTCACACTATAGAGCTCTGTACTGTAAGAGCGGTCACACTATAGAGCTCTGTACTGTAAGAGCGGTCACACTATAGAGCGATGTACTGTAAGAGCGGTCACACTATAGATCTGTGTACTGTAAGAGCGGTCACACTATAGAGCTCTGTACTGTAAGAGCGGTCACACTATAGAGCTCTGTACTGTAAGAGCGGTCACACTATAGAGCTGTGTACTGTAAGAGCGGTCACACTATAGAGCTCTGTTCTGTAAGAGCGGTCACACTATAGAGCTCTGTACTGTAAGAGCGGTCACACTATAGAGCTCTGTACTGTGAGAGCGGTCACACTATAGAGCTCTGTACTGTAAGAGCGGTCACACTATAGAGCTGTGTACTGTAACAGCGGTCACACTATAGAGCTCTGTTCTGTAAGAGCGGTCACACTATAGAGCTCTGTACTGTAAGAGCGGTCACACTATAGAGCTCTGTACTGTAAGAGCGGTCACACTATAGAGTTCTGAACTGTAAGAGCGGTTACACTATAGAGCTCTGTACTGTAAGAGCGGTCACACTATAGATCTGTGTACTCTAAGAGCGGTCACACTATAGAGCTCTGTACTGTAAGAGCGGTCACACTATAGAGCTGTGTACTGTAAGAGCGGTCACACTATAGAGCTGTGTACTGTAAGAGCGGTCACACTATAGAGCTGTGTACTGTAAGAGCAGTCACACTATAGAGCTCTGTACTGTAAGAGCGGTCACACTATAGAGCTCTGTACTGTAAGAGCGGTCACACTATAGAGCTGTGTACTGTAAGAGCAGTCACACTATAGATCTTTACTGTAAGAGCGGTCACACTATAGAGCTGTGTACTGTAAGAGAGGTCACACTATAGAGCTCTGTACTGTAAGAGCGGTCACACTATAGAGCTCTGTACTGTAAGAGCGGTTACACTATAGATCTTTACTGTAAGAGCGGTCACACTATAGAGCTGTGTACTGTAAGAGAGGTCACACTATAGAGCTCTGTACTGTAAGAGCGGTCACACTATAGAGCTGTGTACTGTAAGAGCGGTCACACTATAGAGCTCTGTACTGTAAGAGCGGTCACACTATAGAGCTCTGTACTGTAAGAGCGGTTACACTATAGATCTTTACTGTAAGAGCGGTCACACTATAGAGCTGTGTACTGTAAGAGAGGTCACACTATAGAGCTCTGTACTGTAAGAGCGGTCACACTATAGAGCTGTGTACTGTAAGAGCGGTCACACTATAGAGCTCTGTACTGTAAGAGCGGTCACACTATAGAGCTCTGTACTGTAAGAGCGGTCACACTATAGAGCTGTGTACTGTAAGAGAGGTCACACTATAGAGCTCTGTACTGTAAGAGCGGTCACACTATAGAGCTGTGTACTGTAAGAACGGTCACACTATAGAGCTCTGTACTGTAAGAGCGGTCACACTATAGAGCTGTGTACTGTAAGAGCGGTCACGCTATAGAGCTCTGTACTGTAAGAGCGGTTACACTATAGAGCTCTATACTGTTAGAGCGGTCACACTATAGAGCTGTGTAATGTAAGAGCGGTCACACTCTAGAGCTCTGAACTCTAAGAGCGGTCACACTATAGAGCTCTGTACTGTAAGAGCGGTCACACTATAGAGCTCTGTACTGTAAGAGCGGTCACACTATAGAGCTCAGTACTGTAAGAGCGGTCACACTATAGAGTTGTGCACTGTAAGAGCGGTCACACTATAGAGCTCTGTACTGTAAGAGCGGTCACACTATAGAGCTGTGTACTGTAAGAGCGGTCACACTATAGAGCTCTGTACTGTAAGAGCGGTCACACTATAGAGCTCTGTACTGTAAGAGCGGTCACACTATAGAGGTCTGTACTTTAAGAGAGGTCACACTATAGAGCTCTGTACTGTAAGAGCGGTCACACTATAGAGCTCTGTACTGTAAGAGCGGTCACACTATAGAGCTCTGTACTGTAAGAGCGGTCACACTATAGAGCTCTGTACTGTAAGAGCGGTCACACTATAGAGCCCTGTACTGTAAGAGAGGTCACACTATAGAGCTCTGTACTGTAAGAGCGGTCACACTATAGATCTGTGTACTGTAAGAGCGGTCACACTATAGAGCTCTGTACTGTAAGAGCGGTCACACTATAGAGCTCTGTACTGTAAGAGCGGTCACACTATAGAGGTCTGTACTTTAAGAGAGGTCACACTATAGAGCTCTGTACTGTAAGAGCGGTCACACTATAGAGCTCTGTACTGTAAGAGCGGTCACACTATAGAGCTCTGTACTGTAAGAGCGGTCACACTATAGAGCTCTGTACTGTAAGAGAGGTCACACTATAGAGCTCTGTACTGTAAGAGCGGTCACACTATAGAGCCCGGTACTGTAAGAGAGGTCACACTATAGAGCTCTGTACTGTAAGAGCGGTCACACTATAGATCTGTGTACTCTAAGAGCGGTCACACTATAGATCTGTACTGTAAGAGCGGTCACACTATAGAGCTCTGTACTGTAAGAGCGGTCACACTATAGAGCTCTGTACTTTAAGAGCGGTCACACTATAGAGCTCTGTACTGTAAGAGCGGTCACACTATAGAGGTCTGTACTTTAAGAGAGGTCACACTATAGAGCTCTGTACTGTAAGAGCGGTCACACTATAGAGCTCTGTACTGTAAGAGCGGTCACACTATAGAGCTCTGTACTGTAAGAGCGGTCACACTATAGAGCTGTGTACTGTAAGAGCGGTCACACTATAGAGCTCTGTACTGTAAGAGCGGTCACACTATAGAGCTCTGTACTGTAAGAGCGGTCACACTATAGAGCTCTGTACTGTAAGAGCGGTCACACTATAGAGCTCTGTACTGTAAGAGCGGTCACACTATAGAGCTCTGTACTGTAAGAGCGGTCACACTATAGAGCTCTGTACTGTAAGAGCGGTCACACTATAGAGGTCTGTACTTTAAGAGAGGTCACACTATAGAGCTCTGTACTGTAAGAGCGGTCACACTATAGAGCTCTGTACTGTAAGAGAGGTCACACTATAGAGCTCTGTACTGTAAGAGCGGTCACACTATAGAGCCCTGTACTGTAAGAGAGGTCACACTATAGAGCTCTGTACTGTAAGAGCGGTCACACTATAGATCTGTGTACTGTAAGAGCGGTCACACTATAGAGCTCTGTACTGTAAGAGAGGTCACACTATAGAGCTCTGTACTGTAAGAGCGGTCACACTATAGAGCTCTGTACTGTAAGAGCGGTCACACTATAGAGCTCTGTACTGTAAGAGCGGTCACACTATAGAGCTCTGTACTGTAAGAGCAGTCACACTATAGAGCTCTGTACTGTAAGAGCGGTCACACTATAGAGCTGTGTACTGTAAGAGCGGTCACACTATAGAGCTCTGTACTGTAAGAGCGGTCACACTATAGAGCTCTGTACTGTAAGAGCGGTCACACTATAGAGCTCTGTACTGTAAGAGCGGTCACACTATAGAGCTGTGTACTGTAAGAGCGGTCACACTATAGAGCTCTGTACTGTAAGAGCGGTCACACTATAGAGCTCTGTACTGTAAGAGCGGTCACACTATAGAGCTCTGTACTGTAAGAGCGGTCACACTATAGAGCTGTGTACTGTAAGAGCGGTCACACTATAGATCTGTGTACTCTAAGAGCGGTCACACTATAGAGCTCTGTACTGTAAGAGCGGTCACACTATAGAGCTCTGTACTGTAAGAGCGGTCACACTATAGAGCTGTGTACTGTAAGAGCGGTCACACTATAGAGCTGTGTACTGTAAGAGCGGTCACACTATAGAGCTCTGTACTGTAAGAGCGGTCACACTATAGAGCTCTGTACTGTAAGAGCAGTCACACTATAGAGCTCTGTACTGTAAGAGCGGTCACACTATAGAGCTCTGTACTGTAAGAGCGGTCACACTATAGAGCTCTGTACTGTAAGAGCGGTCACACTATAGAGCTCTGTACTGTAAGAGCGGTCACACTATAGAGCGATGTACTGTAAGAGCGGTCACACTATAGATCTGTGTACTGTAAGAGCGGTCACACTATAGAGCTCTGTACTGTAAGAGCGGTCACACTATAGAGCTCTGTACTGTAAGAGCGGTCACACTATAGAGCTGTGTACTGTAAGAGCGGTCACACTATAGAGCTCTGTTCTGTAAGAGCGGTCACACTATAGAGCTCTGTACTGTAAGAGCGGTCACACTATAGAGCTCTGTACTGTAAGAGCGGTCACACTATAGAGCTGTGTACTGTAAGAGCGGTCACACTATGGAGCTCTGTACTGTGAGAGCGGTCACACTATAGAGCTCTGTACTGTAAGAGCGGTCACACTATAGAGCTGTGTACTGTAACAGCGGTCACACTATAGAGCTCTGTTCTGTAAGAGCGGTCACACTATAGAGCTGTGTACTGTAAGAGCGGTCACACTATAGAGCTCTGTACTGTAAGAGCGGTCACACTATAGAGCTGTGTACTGTAAGAGCGGTCACACTATAGAGCTGTGTACTGTAAGAGCGGTTACACTATAGATCTTTACTGTAAGAGCGGTCACACTATAGAGCTGTGTACTGTAAGAGCGGTTACACTATAGATCTTTACTGTAAGAGCGGTCACACTATAGATCTGTGTACTCTAAGAGCGGTCACACTATAGAGCTCTGTACTGTAAGAGCGGTCACACTATAGAGCTGTGTACTGTAAGAGCGGTCACACTATAGAGCTGTGTACTGTAAGAGCGGTCACACTATAGAGCTGTGTACTGTAAGAGCAGTCACACTATAGAGCTCTGTACTGTAAGAGCGGTCACACTATAGAGCTCTGTACTGTAAGAGCGGTTACACTATAGATCTTTACTGTAAGAGCGGTCACACTATAGAGCTGTGTACTGTAAGAGAGGTCACACTATAGAGCTCTGTACTGTAAGAGCGGTCACACTATAGAGCTCTGTACTGTAAGAGCGGTTACACTATAGATCTTTACTGTAAGAGCGGTCACACTATAGAGCTGTGTACTGTAAGAGAGGTCACACTATAGAGCTCTGTACTGTAAGAGCGGTCACACTATAGAGCTGTGTACTGTAAGAGCGGTCACACTATAGAGCTCTGTACTGTAAGAGCGGTCACACTATAGAGCTCTGTACTGTAAGAGCGGTCACACTATAGAGCTCTGTACTGTAAGAGCGGTCACACTATAGAGCTGTGTACTGTAAGAGCGGTCACGCTATAGAGCTCTGTACTGTAAGAGCGGTTACACTATAGAGCTCTATACTGTTAGAGCGGTCACACTATAGAGCTGTGTAATGTAAGAGCGGTCACACTCTAGAGCTCTGAACTCTAAGAGCGGTCACACTATAGAGCTCTGTACTGTAAGAGCGGTCACACTATAGAGCAGTGTACTGTAAGAGCGGTCACACTATAGAGCTCTGTGCTGTAAGAGCGGTCACACTATAGAGCTCAGTACTGTAAGAGCGGTCACACTATAGAGCTGTGCACTGTAAGAGCGGTCACACTATAGAGCAGTGTACTGTAAGAGCGGTCACACTATAGAGCTGTGTACTGTAAGAGCGGTCACACTATAGAGCTCTGTACTGTAAGAGCGGTCACACTATAGAGCTCTGTACTGTAAGAGCGGTCACACTATAGAGGTCTGTACTTTAAGAGAGGTCACACTATAGAGCTCTGTACTGTAAGAGCGGTCACACTATAGAGCTCTGTACTGTAAGAGCGGTCACACTATAGAGCTCTGTACTGTAAGAGCGGTCACACTATAGAGCTCTGTACTGTAAGAGCGGTCACACTATAGAGCTCTGTACTGTAAGAGCGGTCACACTATAGAGCTCTGTACTGTAAGAGAGGTCACACTATAGAGCTCTGTACTGTAAGAGCGGTCACACTATAGAGCCCTGTACTGTAAGAGAGGTCACACTATAGAGCTCTGTACTGTAAGAGCGGTCACACTATAGATCTGTGTACTGTAAGAGCGGTCACACTATAGAGCTCTGTACTGTAAGAGCGGTCACACTATAGAGCTCTGTACTGTAAGAGCGGTCACACTATAGAGGTCTGTACTTTAAGAGAGGTCACACTATAGAGCTCTGTACTGTAAGAGCGGTCACACTATAGAGCTCTGTACTGTAAGAGCGGTCACACTATAGAGCTCTGTACTGTAAGAGCGGTCACACTATAGAGCTCTGTACTGTAAGAGAGGTCACACTATAGAGCTCTGTACTGTAAGAGCGGTCACACTATAGAGCCCTGTACTGTAAGAGAGGTCACACTATAGAGCTCTGTACTGTAAGAGCGGTCACACTATAGAGCTCTGTACTGTAAGAGCGGTCACACTATAGAGGTCTGTACTTTAAGAGAGGTCACACTATAGAGCTCTGTACTGTAAGAGCGGTCACACTATAGAGCTCTGTACTGTAAGAGCGGTCACACTATAGAGGTCTGTACTTTAAGAGAGGTCACACTATAGAGCTCTGTACTGTAAGAGCGGTCACACTATAGAGCTCTGTACTGTAAGAACGGTCACACTATAGAGCTCTGTACTGTAAGAGCGGTCACACTATAGAGCTCTGTACTGTAAGAGCGGTCACACTATAGAGCTCTGTACTGTAAGAGCGGTCACACTATAGAGCTCTGTACTGTAAGAGCGGTCACACTATAGAGCTCTGTACTGTAAGAGCGGTCACACTATAGAGCTCTGTACTGTAAGAGCGGTCACACTATAGAGGTCTGTACTTTAAGAGAGGTCACACTATAGAGCTCTGTACTGTAAGAGCGGTCACACTATAGAGCTCTGTACTGTAAGAGAGGTCACACTATAGAGCTCTGTACTGTAAGAGCGGTCACACTATAGAGCCCTGTACTGTAAGAGAGGTCACACTATAGAGCTCTGTACTGTAAGAGCGGTCACACTATAGATCTGTGTACTGTAAGAGCGGTCACACTATAGAGCTCTGTACTGTAAGAGAGGTCACACTATAGAGCTCTGTACTGTAAGAGCGGTCACACTATAGAGCTCTGTACTGTAAGAGCGGTCACACTATAGAGCTCTGTACTGTAAGAGCGGTCACACTATAGAGCTCTGTACTGTAAGAGCAGTCACACTATAGAGCTCTGTACTGTAAGAGCGGTCACACTATAGAGCTCTGTACTGTAAGAGCGGTCACACTATAGAGCTCTGTACTGTAAGAGCGGTCACACTATAGAGCTCTGTACTGTAAGAGCGGTCACACTATAGAGCTGTGTACTGTAAGAGCGGTCACACTATAGAGCTCTGTACTGTAAGAGCGGTCACACTATAGAGCTCTGTACTGTAAGAGCGGTCACACTATAGAGCTCTGTACTGTAAGAGCGGTCACACTATAGAGCTGTGTACTGTAAGAGCGGTCACACTATAGATCTGTGTACTCTAAGAGCGGTCACACTATAGAGCTCTGTACTGTAAGAGCGGTCACACTATAGAGCTCTGTACTGTAAGAGCGGTCACACTATAGAGCTGTGTACTGTAAGAGCGGTCACACTATAGAGCTGTGTACTGTAAGAGCGGTCACACTATAGAGCTGTGTACTGTAAGAGCAGTCACACTATAGAGCTCTGTACTGTAAGAGCGGTCACACTATAGATCTGTGTACTCTAAGAGCGGTCACACTATAGAGCTCTGTACTGTAAGAGCGGTCACACTATACAGCTCAGTACTGTAAGAACGGTCACACTATAGAGCTCTGTACTGTAAGAGCGGTCACACTATAGAGCTCTGTAATGTAAGAGCGGTCACACTATAGAGCTCTGTACTGTAAGAGCGGTTACACTATAGATCTTTACTGTAAGAGCGGTTACACTATAGAGCTGTGTACTGTAAGAGAGGTCACACTATAGAGCTCTGTACTGTAAGAGCGATCACACTATAGAGCTCTGTACTGTAAGAGCGGTCACACTATAGAGCTGTGTACTGTAAGAGAGGTCACACTATAGAGCTGTGCACTGTAAGAGCGGTCACACTATAGAGCTCTGTACTGTAAGAGAGGTCACACTATAGAGCTCTGTGCTGTAAGAGCGGTCACACTATAGAGCTCTGTACTGTAAGAGCGGTCACACTATAGAGCTTTCTACTGTAAGAGGTCACACTATAGAGCTCTGTACTGTAAGAGCGGTCACACTATAGAGCTGTGTACTGTAAGAGCGGTCACACTATAGAGCTGTGTACTGTAAGAGAGGTCACACTATAGAGCTCTGTACAGTAAGAACGGTCACACTATAGAGCTGTGTACTGTAAGAGCCGTCACACTATAGAGGTCTGTACTGTAAGAGAGGTCACACTATAGAGCACTGTACTGTAAGAGCGGTCACACTATAGAGCTGTGTACTGTAAGAGAGGTCACACTATAGAGGTCTGTACTGTAAGAGCGGTCACACTATAGAGCTCTGTACTGTAAGAGCGGTCACACTATAGAGCTCTGTACTGTAAGAGCGGTCACACTATAGAGCTCTGTACTGTAAGAGAGGTCACACTATAGAGCTCTGTACTGTAAGAGCGGTTACACTATAGAGCTCTGTACTGTAAGAGCGGTCACACTATAGAGCTGTACTGTAAGAGCGGTCACACTATAGAGCTCTGTACTGTAAGAGCGGTCACACTATAGAGCTCTGTACTGTAAGAGCGGTCACACTATAGAGCTGTACTGTAAGAGCGGTCACACTATAGAGCTCTGTACTGTAAGAGCGGTTACACTATAGAGCACTGTACTGTAAGAGAGGTCACACTATAGAGCTGTGTACTGTAAGAGCGGTCACACTATAGAGCTGTGTACTGTAAGAGCGGTCACACTATAGAGCTCTGTTCTGTAAGAGCGGTCACACTATAGAGCTCTGTACTGTAAGAGCGGTCACACTATAGAGCGATGTACTGTAAGAGCGGTCACACTATAGAGCTCTGTACTGTAAGAGCGGTCACACTATAGAGATCTGTACTGTAAGAGCGGTCACACTATAGAGCTGTGTACTGTAAGAGCGGTCACACTATAGAGCTGTGTACTGTAAGAGCGGTCACACTATAGAGCTGTGTACTGTAAGAGCGGTCACACTATAGAGCTGTGTACTGTAAGAGAGGTCACACTATAGAGCTCTGTACTGTAAGAGCGGTCACACTATAGAGCTCTGTACTGTAAGAGCTCTCACACTATAGAGCTCTGTACTGTAAGAGCGGTCACACTATAGAGCTGTGTACTGTAAGAGCGGTCACATTATAGAGCTCTGTACTGTAAGAGCGGTCACACTATAGAGCTCTGTACTGTAAGAGAGGTCACACTATAGAGCTGTGTACTGTAAGAGCGGTCACACTATAGAGCTCTGTACTGTAAGAGCGGTCACACTATAGAGCTCTGTACTGTAAGAGCGGTCACACTATAGAGCTCTGAACTGTAAGAGCGGTTACACTATAGAGCTCTGTACTGTAAGAGCGGTCACACTATAGATCTGTGTACTCTAAGAGCGGTCACACTATAGATCTCTGTACTGTAAGAGCGGTCACACTATAGAGCTCTGTACTGTAAGAGAGGTCACACTATAGAGCTCTGTACTGTAAGAGCGGTCACACTATAGAGCTCTATACTGTAAGAGCGGTCACACTATAGAGCTGTGTACTGTAAGAGAGGTCACACTATAGAGCTCTGTACTGTAAGAGCGGTAACACCATAGAGCTCTGTACTGTAAGAGCGGTCACACTATAGAGATCTGTACTGTAAGAGCGGTCACACTATAGAGCACTGTACTGTAAGAGCGGTCACACTATAGAGCTCTGTACTGTAAGAGCGGTCACACTATAGAGCTGTGTACTGTAAGAGCGGTCACACTATAGAGCTGTGTACTGTAAGAGCGGTCACACTATAGAGCTCTGTGCTGTAAGAGCGGTCACACTATAGAGCACTGTACTGTAAGAGCGGTCACACTATAGAGCTCTGTACTGTAAGAGCGGTCACACTATAGAGCTCTGTTCTGTAAGAGCGGTCACACTATAGAGCTCTGTACTGTTAGAGCGGTCACACTATAGAGCTCTGTACTGTAAGAGCGGTCACAGTATAGAGCTCTATACTGTAAGAGCGGTCACACTATAGAGCTCTATACTGTAAGAGCGGTCACACTATAGAGCTGTGTAATGTAAGAGCGGTCACACTATAGAGCTCTGAACTCTAAGAGCGGTCACACTATAGAGCTCTGTACTGTAAGAGCGGTCACACTATAGAGCAGTGTACTGTAAGAGCGGTCACACTATAGAGCTCTGTGCTGTAAGAGCGGTCACACTATAGAGCTCTGTACTGTAAGAACGGTCACACTATAGAGCTCTGTACTGTAAGAACAGTCATACTATAGAGCTGTGCACTGTAAGAGCGGTCACACTATAGAGCTCTGTACTGTAAGAGCGGTCACACTATAGAGCTCTGTACTGTAAGAGCAGTCACACTATAGATCTGTGTACTCTAAGAGCGGTCACACTATAGAGCTCTGTACTGTAAGAGCGGTCACACTATAGAGATCTGTACTGTAAGAGCGGTCACACCATAGAGCTGTGTACTGTTAGAGCGGTCACACTATAGAGCTCTGTACTGTAAGAGCGGTCACACTATAGAGCTCTGTACTGTAAGAACGGTCACACTAAAGAGCTCTGTACTGTAAGAGCGGTCACACTATAGAGCTCTGTACTGTAAGAGCGGTCACACTATAGAGGTCTGTACTGTAAGAGCGGTCACGCCATAGAGCTCTGTACTGTAAGAGCGGTCACACTATAGAGCTCTGTACTGTAAGAGAGGTCACACTATAGAGCTCTGTACTGTAAGAGCGGTCACACTATAGAGCTGTGTACTGTTAGAGCGGTCACACTATAGAGCTCTGTACTGTAAGAGCGGTCACACTATAGAGCTCTGTACTGTAAGAGCGGTCACACTATAGAGCTCTGTACTGTAAGAGCGGTCACACTATAGAGCTCTGTACTGTAAGAGAGGTCACACTATAGAGCTCTGTACTGTAAGAGCGGTCACACTATAGAGCTCTATACTGTAAGAGCGGTCACACTATAGAGCTGTGTACTGTAAGAGAGGTCACACTATAGAGCTCTGTACTGTAAGAGCGGTAACACCATAGAGCTCTGTACTGTAAGAGCGGTCACACTATAGAGCTCTATACTGTAAGAGCGGTCACACTATAGAGCTCTGTACTGTAAGAGCGGTCACACTATAGAGCTGTGTACTGTAAGAGCGGTCACACTATAGAGCACTGTACTGTAAGAGCGGTCACACTATAGAGCTCTGTACTGTAAGAGCGGTCACACTATAGAGCTGTGTACTGTAAGAGCGGTCACACTATAGAGCTCTGTACTGTAAGAGCGGTCACACTATAGAGCTCTGTACTGTAAGAGCGGTCACACTATAGAGCTGTGTACTGTAAGAGCGGTCACACTATAGAGCTCTGTACTGTAAGAGCGGTCACACTATAGAGCTCTGTACTGTAAGAGCGGTCACACTATAGAGCGCTGTACTGTAAGAGCGGTCACACTATAGAGCTGTGTACTGTAAGAGAGCTCACACTATAGAGCTGTGTACTGTAAGAGAGGTCACACTATAGAGCTCTGTACTGTAAGAGCGGTCACACTATAGAGCTCTGTACTGTAAGAGCGGTCACACTATAGAGCTCTGTACTGTAAGAGCGGTCACACTATAGAGCTCTGTACTGTAAGAGCGGTCACACTATAGAGCGCTGTACTGTAAGAGAGGTCACACTATAGAGCTGTGTACTGTAAGAGAGCTCACACTATAGAGCTGTGTACTGTAAGAGAGGTCACACTATAGAGCTGTGTACTGTAAGAGCGGTCACACTATAGAGCTCTGTACTGTAAGAGCGGTCACACTACAGAGCTCTGTACTGTAAGAGAGCTCACACTATAGAGCTGTGTACTGTAAGAGAGGTCACACTATAGAGCTGTGTACTGTAAGAGCGGTTACACTATAGAGCTCTGTACTGTAAGAGCGGTCACACTATAGAGCTCTGTACTGTAAGAGAGGTCACACTATAGAGCTGTGTACTGTAAGAGCGGTTACACTATAGAGCTCTGTACTGTAAGAGAGGTCACACTATAGAGCTCTGTACTGTAAGAGCGGTCACACTATAGAGCTCTGTACTGTAAGAGCGGTCACACTATAGAGCGCTGTACTGTAAGAGCGGTCACACTATAGAGCTCTGTACTGTAAGAGCGGTCACACTATAGAGCTCTGTACTGTAAGAGCGGTCACACTATAGAGCTCTGTACTGTAAGAGAGGTCACACTATAGAGCTCTGTACTGTAAGAGCGGTTACACTATAGAGCTGTGTACTGTTAGAGCAGTCACACTATAGAGCTCTGCACTGTAAGAGCGGTCACACTATAGAGCTCTGTGCTGTAAGAGAGGTCACACTATAGAGCTCTGTACTGTAAGAGCGGTTACACTATAGAGCTGTGTACTGTTAGAGCAGTCACACTATAGAGCTCTGCACTGTAAGAGCGGTCACACTATAGAGCTCTGTACTGTAAGAGCGGTCACACTATAGAGCTGTGTACTGTAAGAGCGGTCACACTATAGAGCTCTGTACTGTAAGAGCGGTCACACTATAGAGCTGTGTACTATAAGAGCGGTCACACTATAGAGCTCTGTACTGTAAGAGCGGTCACACTATAGAGCTGTGTACTGTAAGAGCGGTCACACTATAGAGCTCTGTACTGTAAGAGCGGTCACACTATAGAGCTGTGTACTATAAGAGCGGTCACACTATAGAGCTCTGTACTGTAAGAGCGGTCACACTATAGAGCTGTGTACTGTAAGAGCGGTCACACTATAGAGCTGTGTACTGTAAGAGAGGTCACACTATAGAGCTGTATACTGTAAGAGCGGTCACACTATAGAGCTCTGTACTGTAAGAGCGGTCACACTATAGAGCTGTGTACTGTAAGAGAGGTCACACTATAGAGCTCTGTACTGTAAGAGCGGTCACACTATAGAGCTCTGTACTGTAAGAGCGGTCACACTATAGAGCTGTGTACTGTAAGAGAGGTCACACTATAGAGCTCTGTACTGTAAGAGCGGTCACACTATAGAGCTCTGTACTGTAAGAGCGGTCACACTATAGAGCTCTGTACTGTAAGAGCGGTCACACTATAGAGCTCTGTACTGTAAGAGCGGTCACACTATAGAGCTCTGTACTGTAAGAGCGGTCACACTATAGAGCTCTGTACTGTAAGAGAGGTCACACTATAGAGCTCTGTACTGTAAGAGCGGTCACACTATAGAGCTTTGTACTGTAATAGCGGTCACACTATAGAGCTCTGTACTGTAAGAGCGGTCAAACTATAGAGCTCTGTACTGTAAGAGCGGTCACACTATAGAGCTCTGTGCTGTAAGAGAGGTCACACTATAGAGCTCTGTACTGTAAGAGCGGTCACACTATAGAGCTCTGTACTGTAAGAGAGGTCACACTATAGAGCTCTGTACTGTAAGAGCGGTCACACTATAGAGCTCTGTACTGTAATAGCGGTCACACTATAGAGCTCTGTACTGTAAGAGCGGTCAAACTATAGAGCTCTGTACTGTAAGAGAGGTCACACTATAGAGCGATGTACTGTAAGAGCGGTCACACTATAGAGCTCTGTGCTGTAAGAGAGGTCACACTATAGAACTCTGTACTGTAAGAGCGGTCACACTATAGAGCTCTGTACTATAATAGCGGTCACACTATAGAGCTCTGTACTGTAAGAGCGGTCAAACTATAGAGCTCTGTACTGTAAGAGCGGTCACACTATAGAGCTCTGTACTGTAAGAGCGGTCACACTATAGAGCTCTGTACTGTAAGAGCGGTCACACTATAGAGCTCTGTACTGTAAGAGAGGTCACACTATAGAGCTCTGTACTGTAAGAGCGGTCACACTATAGAGCTCTGTACTGTAATAGCGGTCACACTATAGAGCTCTGTACTGTAAGAGCGGTCACACTATAGAGCTCTGTACTGTAAGAGCGGTCACACTATAGAGCTCTGTTCTGTAAGAGAGGTCACACTATAGAGCTGTGTACTGTAAGATCGGTCACACTATAGAGCTCTGTGCTGTAAGAGAGGTCACACTATAGAGCTCTGTACTGTAAGAGTGGTCACACTATAGAGCGATGTACTGTAAGAGCGGTCACACTATAGAGCTCTGTACTGTAAGAGTGGTCACACTATAGAGCTCTGTACTGTAAGAGCGGTCACACTATAGAGCGATGTACTGTAAGAGCGGTCACACTATAGAGCTGTGTACTGTAAGAGCGGTCACACTATGGAGCTCTGTTCTGTAAGAGCGGTCACACTATAGAGCTGTGTACTGTAAGATCGGTCACACTATAGAGCTCTGTTCTGTAAGAGAGGTCACACTATAGAGCTGTGTACTGTAAGAGCGGTCACACTATGGAGCTCTCTTCTGTAAGAGCGGTCACACTATAGAGCTGTGTACTGTAAGAGCGGTCACACTATAGAGCTCTGTACTGTAAGAGCGGTTACACTATAGATCTTTACTGTAAGAGCGGTCACACTATAGAGCTCTGTACTGTAAGAGCGGTCACGCTATACAGCTCTGTACTGTAAGAGCGGTTACACTATAGAGCTCTGTACTGTAAGAGCGGTCACACTATAGAGCTCTGTACTGTAAGAGCGGTCACACTATAGAGGTCTGTGCTGTAAGAGCGGTCACACTATAGAGCTCTGTACTGTAAGAGCGGTCACATCATAGAGCTCTGTACTGTAAGAGCGGTCACACTATAGAGGTCTGTGCTGTAAGAGCGGTCACACTATAGAGCTCTGTACTGTAAGAGCGGTCACACCATAGAGCTCTGTACTGTAAGAGCGGTCACACTATAGAGCTCTGTACTGTTAGAGCGGTCACACTATAGAGCTCTGCACTGTAAGAGAGGTCACACTATAGAGCTCTGTACTGTAAGAGCGGTCACACTATAGAGCTCTGTACTGTAAGAACGGTCACACTATAGAGCTCTGTACTGTAAGAGCGGTCACACTATAGAGCTCTGTACTGTAAGAGCGGTCACACTATAGAGCTGTGTACTGTAAGAGCGGTCACACTATAGAGCTCTGTACTGTAAGAGAGGTCACACTATAGAGCTCTGTACTGTAAGAGCGGTTACACTATAGAGCTCTGTGCTGTAAGAGCGGTCACACTATAGAGCTCTGTACTGTAAGAGCGGTCACACTATAGAGCTCTGTACTGTAAGAGCGGTCACACTATAGAGCTCTGTACTGTAAGAGCGGTAACACCATAGAGCTCTGTACTGTAAGAGAGGTCACACTATAGAGCTCTGTACTGTAAGAGCGGTAACACCATAGAGCTCTGTGCTGTAAGAGCGGTCACACTATAGAGCTCTGTACTGTAAGAGAGGTCACACTATAGAGCTCTGTACTGTAAGAGTGGTCACACTATAGAGCTCTGTACTGTAAGAGCAGTCACACTATAGAGCTCTGTACTGTAAGAGCGGTCACACTATAGAGCTCTGTGCTGTAAGAGCGGTCACACTATAGAGCTGTGTACTGTAAGAGCGGTCACACTATAGAGCTCTGTACTGTAAGAGCGGTCACACTATAGAGCTCTGTACTGTAAGAGCGGTTACACTATAGAGCTCTGTGCTGTAAGAGCGGTCACACTATAGAGCTGTGTACTGTAAGAGCGGTCACACTATAGAGCTCTGTACTGTAAGAGCGGTAACACCATAGAGCTCTGTACTGTAAGAGCGGTCACACTATAGAGCTCTGTACTGTAAGAGAGGTCACACTATAGAGCTCTGTACTGTAAGAGAGGTCACACTATAGAGCGCTGTACTGTAAGAACGGTCACACTATAGAGCTCTGTACTGTAAGAGCGGTCACATTATAGAGCTCTGTACTGTAAGAGCGGTCACACTATGGAGCTCAGTAGTGTAAGAGCGGTCACACTATAGAGCTCTCTACTGTAAGAGCGGTCACACTATAGAGCTCTGTACTGTAAGAGCGGTCACACTATAGAGCTCTGTACTGTAAGAGCGGTCACACTATAGAGCTCTGTACTGTAAGAGCGGTCACACTATAGAGCTCTGTACTGTAAGAGTGGTCACACTATAGAGCTCTGTACTGTAAGAGCGGTCACACTATAGAGCTCTGTACTGTAAGAGAGGTCACACTATAGAGCTCTGTACTGTAAGAGCGGTCACACTATAGAGCTCTGTACTGTAAGAGCGGTCACACTATAGAGCTCTGTACTGTAAGAGCGGTCACACTATAGAGCTCTGTACTGTAAGAGCGGTCACACTATAGAGCTCTGTACCGTAAGAGCGGTCACACTATAGAGCTCTGTACCGGAAGAGCGGTCACACTATAGAGCTCTGTACTGTAAGAGCGGTCACACTATAGAGCTCTGTACTGTAAGAGCGGTCACACTATAGAGCTCTGTACTGTAAGAGCGGTCACACTATAGAGATCTGTACTGTAAGAGCGGTTACACTATAGATCTGTGTACTCTAAGAGCGGTCACACTATAGAGCTCTGTACTGTAAGAGCGGTCACACTATAGAGCTCTGTACCGTAAGAGCGGTCACACTATAGAGCTCTGTACCGTAAGAGCGGTCACACTATAGAGCTCTGTACTGTAAGAGCGGTCACACTATAGAGCTCTGTACTGTAAGAGCGGTCACACTATAGAGCTGTGTACTGTAAGAGCGGTCACACTACAGAGCTGTGTACTGTAAGAGCGGTCACACTATAGAGATCTGTACTGTAAGAGCGGTCACACTATAGAGCTCTGCACTGTAAGAGCGGTCACACTATAGAGCTCTGTACCGTAAGAGCGGTCACACTATAGAGCTCTGTACCGTAAGAGCGGTCACACTATAGAGCTCTGTACTGTAAGAGCGGTCACACTATAGAGCTCTGTACTGTAAGAGCGGTCACACTATAGAGCTCTGTACTGTAAGAGCGGTCACACTATAGAGCTCTGTACTGTAAGAGCGGTCACACTATAGAGCACTGTAGGGTACGAGCGGTCACACTATAGAGATCTGTACTGTAAGAGCGGTCACACTATAGAGCTCTGTACTGTAAGAGCGGTCACACTATAGAGCTGTGTACTGTAAGAGCGGTCACACTATAGAGCTCTGTACTGTAAGAACGGTCACACTATAGAGCTCTGTACTGTAAGAGCGGTCACACTATAGAGCTCTGTACTGTAAGAGCGGTCACACTATAGAGCTCTGTACTGTAAGAGCGGTCACACTATAGATCTGTGTACTGTAAGAGCGGTCACACTATAGAGCTCTGTACTGTAAGAGCGGTCACACTATAGAGATCTGTACTGTAAGAGCGGTTACACTATAGATCTGTGTACTCTAAGAGCGGTCACACTATAGAGCTCTGTACTGTAAGAGCGGTCACACTATAGAGCTGTGTACTGTAAGAGCAGTCACACTATAGAGCTGTGTACTGTAAGAGCGGTCACACTATAGAGCTCTGTACTGTAAGAGCGGTCACACTATAGAGCTCTGTACTGTAAGAGCGGTCACACTATAGAGCTCTGTACTGTAAGAGAGGTCACACTATAGAGCTCTGTACTGTAAGAGCGGTCACACTATAGAGCTCTGTACTGTAAGAGCGGTCACACTATAGAGCTCTGTACTGTAAGAGCGGTCACACTATAGAGCTCTGTACTGTAAGAGCGGTCACACTATAGAGCTCTGTACCGTAAGAGCGGTCACACTATAGAGCTCTGTACCGGAAGAGCGGTCACACTATAGAGCTCTGTACTGTAAGAGCGGTCACACTATAGAGCTCTGTACTGTAAGAGCGGTCACACTATAGAGCTGTGTACTGTAAGAGCGGTCACACTACAGAGCTGTGTACTGTAAGAGCGGTCACACTATAGAGCTCTGTACTGTAAGAGCGGTCACACTATAGAGCTCTGTACTGTAAGAGCGGTCACACTATAGAGCTCTGTACTGTAAGAGAGGTCACACTATAGAGCTCTGTACTGTAAGAGCGGTCACACTATAGAGCTCTGTACTGTAAGAGCGGTCACACTATAGAGCTCTGTACTGTAAGAGCGGTCACACTATAGAGCTGTGTACTGTAAGAGCGGTCACACTATAGAGCTCTGTACTGTAAGAGCGGTCACACTATAGAGCTCTGTACTGTAAGAGCGGTCACACTATAGAGCTCTGTACTGTAAGAGAGGTCACACTATAGAGCTCTGTACTGTAAGAGCGGTCACACTATAGAGCTCTGTACTGTAAGAGCGGTCACACTATAGAGCGCTGTACTGTAAGAGCGGTCACACTATAGAGCTCTGTACTGTAAGAGCGGTCACACTATAGAGCTCTGTGCTGTAAGAGCGGTCACACTATAGAGCACTGTACTGTAAGAGCGGTCACACTATAGAGCTCTGTACTGTAAGAGCGGTCACACTATAGAGCTCTGTACTGTAAGAGAGGTCACATTAAAGAGATGTGTACTGTAAGAGCGGTCACACTATAGAGCTGTGTACTGTAAGAGCGGTCACACTATAGAGCTGTGTACTGTAAGAGCGGTCACACTATAGAGCTCTGTGCTGTAAGAGCGGTCACACTATGGAGCACTGTACTGTAAGAGCGGTCACACTATAGAGCTCTGTACTGTAAGAGCGGTCACACTATAGAGATCTGTACTGTAAGAGCAGTTACACTATAGAGCTCTGTACTGTAAGAGCGGTCACACTATAGAGCTCTGTACTGTAAGAGCGGTCACACTATAGAGCGCTGTACTGTAAGAGCGGTCACACTATAGAGCTCTGTACTGTAAGAGCGGTCACACTATAGAGCTCTGTGCTGTAAGAGCGGTCACACTATAGAGCACTGTACTGTAAGAGCGGTCACACTATAGAGCTCTGTACTGTAAGAGCGGTCACACTATAGAGCTCTGTACTGTAAGAGAGGTCACATTAAAGAGATGTGTACTGTAAGAGCGGTCACACTATAGAGCTGTGTACTGTAAGAGCGGTCACACTATAGAGCTCTGTACTGTAAGAGCAGTTACACTATAGAGCTCTGTACTGTAAGAGCGGTCACACTATAGAGCTCTGTACTGTAAGAGCGGTCACACTATAGAGCTCTGTACTGTAAGAGCGGTCACACTATAGAGATCTGTACTGTAAGAGCGGTTACACTATAGAGCTCTGTACTGTAAGAGCGGTCACACTATAGAGATCTGTACTGTAAGAGCGGTCACACTATAGAGCTCTGTACTGTAAGAGCGGTCACACTATAGAGCTCTGTACTGTAAGAGCGGTCACACTATAGAGCTCTGTACTGTAAGAGAGGTCACACTATAGAGCTCTGTACTGTAAGAGAGGTCACACTATAGAGGTCTGTACTGTAAGAGCGGTCACACTATAGAGCTCTGTACTGTAAGAGCGGTCACACTTAAGAGCTCTGTACTGTAAGAGCGGTCACACTATAGAGCTCTGTACTGTAAGAGCGGTAACACCATAGAGCTCTGTACTGTAAGAGCGGTCACACTATAGAGCTCTGTACTGTAAGAGCGGTCACACTATAGAGCTCTGTACTGTAAGAGCGATCACACTATAGAGCTCTGTACTGTAAGAGCGGTCACATTATAGAGATGTGTACTGTAAGAGCGGTCACACTATAGAGCTGTGTACTGTAAGAGCGGTCACACTATAGAGCTGTGTACTGTAAGAGCGGTCACACTATAGAGCACTGTACTGTAAGAGCGGTCACACTATAGAGCTCTGTACTGTAAGAGCGGTCACACTATAGAGCTCTGTGCTGTAAGAGCGGTCACACTATAGAGCTCTGCACTGTAAGAGCGGTCACACTATAGAGCTCTGTACTGTAAGAGCGGTCACACTATAGAGCTCTGTACTGTAAGAGCGGTCACACTATAGAGCTCTGTACTGTAAGAGCGGTCACACTATAGAGCTCTGTACTGTAAGAGCGGTCACACTATAGAGATCTGTACTGTAAGAGCGGTTACACTATAGAGCTCTGTACTGTAAGAGCGGTCACACTATAGAGATCTGTACTGTAAGAGCGGTCACACTATAGAGCTCTGTACTGTAAGAGCGGTCACACTATAGAGCTCTGTACTGTAAGAGCGGTCACACTATAGAGCTCTGTACTGTAAGAGCGGTCACACTATAGAGATCTGTACTGTAAGAGCGGTTACACTATAGAGCTCTGTACTGTAAGAGCGGTCACACTATAGAGCTCTGTACTGTAAGAGCGATCACACTATAGAGCTCTGTACTGTAAGAGCGATCACACTATAGAGCTCTGTACTGTAAGAGCGATCACACTATAGAGCTCTGTACTGTAAGAGCGGTCACACTATAGAGCTCTGTACTGTAAGAGCGGTCACACTATAGAACTCTGTACTGTAAGAGCGGTCACACTATAGAGCTCTGTACTGTAAGAGCCGTCACACTATAGAGCTCTGTACTGTAAGAGCGGTCACACTATAGAGCTGTGTACTGTAAGAGCGGTCACACTATAGAGCTTTGTACTGTAAGAGCGGTCACACTATAGAACTCTGTACTGTAAGAGCGGTCACACTATAGAGCTCTGTACTGTAAGAGCCGTCACACTATAGAGCTCTGTACTGTAAGAGCGGTCACACTATAGAGCTCTGTACTGTAAGAGCGGTCACACTATAGAGCTCTGTACTGTAAGAGCGGTCACACTATAGAGCTGTGTACTGTAAGAGCGTTCACACTATAGAGCTCTGTACTGTAAGAGCAGTCACACTATAGAGCACTGTACTGTAAGAGCGGTCACACTATAGAGCTGTGTACTGTAAGAGCGGTCACACTATAGAGCTGTGTACTGTAAGAGCGGTCACACTATAGAGCTCTGTACTGTAAGAGCGGTCACACTATAGAGCTCTGTACTGTAAGAGCGGTCACACTATAGAGCTGTGTACTGTAAGAGCGGTCACACTATAGAGCTGTGTACTGTAAGAGCGGTCACACTATAGAGCTGTGTACTGTAAGAGCGGTCACACTATAGAGCTGTGTACTGTAAGAGCGGTCACACTATAGAGCTCTGTACTGTAAGAGCGGTCACACTATAGAGCTCTGTACTGTAAGAGCGGTCACACTATAGAGCTCTGTACTGTAAGAGCGGTCACATTATAGAGCTCTGTACTGTAAGAGCGGTCACACTATAGAGCTCTGTACTGTAAGAGCGGTCACACTATAGAGCTCTGTACTGTAAGAGCGGTCACACTATAGAGCTGTGTACTGTAAGAGCGGTCACACTATAGAGCTCTGTACTGTAAGAGCGGTCACACTATAGAGCTGTGTACTGTAAGAGCGGTCACACTATAGAGCTCTGTACTGTAAGAGCGGTCACACTATAGAGCTCTGTACTGTAAGAGCGGTCACACTATAGAGCTCTGTACTGTAAGAGCGGTCACACTATAGAGCTGTGTACTGTAAGAGCGGTCACACTATAGAGCTGTGTACTGTAAGAGCGGTCACACTATAGAGATCTGTACTGTAAGAGAGGTCACACTATAGAGCTCTGTACTGTAAGAGCGGTCACACTATAGAGCTGTGTACTGTAAGAGCGGTCACACTATAGAGCTCTGTACTGTAAGAGCGGTCACACTATAGAGCTGTGTACTGTAAGAGCGGTCACACTATAGAGCTCTGTACTGTAAGAGCGGTCACACTATAGAGCTCTGTACTGTAAGAGCGGTCACACTATAGAGCTGTGTACTGTAAGAGCGGTCACACTATAGAGCTCTGTACTGTAAGAGCGGTCACACTATAGAGCTCTGTACTGTAAGAGCGGTCACACTATAGAGCTCTGTACTGTAAGAGCAGTCACACTATAGAGCTGTGTACTGTAAGAGCGGTCACACTATAGAGCTCTGTACTGTAAGAGCGGTCACACTATAGAGCTCTGTACTGTAAGAACGGTCACACTATAGAGCTCTGTACTGTAAGAGCGGTCACACTATAGAGCTGTGTACTGTAAGAGCGGTCACACTATAGAGCTGTGTACTGTAAGAGCGGTCACACTATAGAGCTGTGTACTGTAAGAGCGGTCACACTATAGAGCTGTGTACTGTAAGAGCGGTCACACTATAGAGCTCTGTACTGTAAGAGCGGTCACACTATAGAGCTGTGTACTGTAAGAGCGGTCACACTATAGAGCTCTGTACTGTAAGAGCGGTCACACTATAGAGCTCTGTACTGTAAGAGCGGTCACACTATAGAGCTGTGTACTGTAAGAGCGGTCACACTATAGAGCTCTGTACTGTAAGAGCGGTCACACTATAGAGCTCTGTACTGTAAGAACGGTCACACTATAGAGCTCTGTACTGTAAGAGCGGTCACACTATAGAGCTCTGTACTGTAAGAGCGGTCACACTATAGAGCTGTGTACTGTAAGAGCGGTCACACTATAGAGCTGTGTACTGTAAGAGCGGTCACACTATAGAGCTGTGTACTGTAAGAGCGGTCACACTATAGAGCTCTGTACTGTAAGAGAGGTCACACTATAGAGCTCTGTACTGTAAGAGCGGTCACACTATAGAGCTGTGTACTGTAAGAGCGGTCACACTATAGAGCTCTGTACTGTAAGAGCGGTCACACTATAGAGCTCTGTACTGTAAGAGCGGTCACACTATAGAGCTCTGTACTGTAAGAGCGGTCACACTATAGAGCTCTGTACTGTAAGAGCGGTCACACTATAGAGCTCTGTACTGTAAGAGCGGTCACACTATAGAGCTCTGTACTGTAAGAGCGGTCACACTATCGACGTTTGCACTTCCGAGCTGAGACTTCTCACCGCTTTGTGCATTTCTCACCATAGACCCTCTGAATCTCCCTACGATCAGCACCATCCAGCTCCATCCTGTTGTTGGCCGGGATGTAATTTGGCTGCATGACAGAGGTCAAATGATTCATGTGACTGAGGCCGAGGACGTGTCCAATCTCATGTACAGCAACCTGCAGGCGAGAGGAGACACATGAGAGCAGACATCAGCACACGCTCATCTGGAAGGTGCATACTACACCTCATGGGAGACGCAAATGACCCTCACACCTCACTGGAGGTGCACACGACCCTCACACACCACTGGAGGTGCACACGACCCTCACACACCACTGGAGGTGCACACGACCCTCACACCCCACTGGTGGTGCACACGAGACATAACCCCCCACCTCACTGGAGGTGCACACGACCCTCACACCCTACTGGTGGTGCACACGAGACATAACCCCCCCACCTCACTGGAGGTGCACACGACCCTCACACACCACTGGTGGTGCACACGAGACATGACCCCCCCCACCTCACTGGAGGTGCACACGACCCTCACACACCACTGGTGGTGCACACGAGACATGACCCCCCCCACCTCACTGGAGGTGCACACGACCCTCACACCCCACTGGTGGTGCACACGAGACATAACCCCCCCACCTCACTGGAGGTGCACACGACCCTCACACATCACTAGAGGTGCATGTGACCCTCATTGAAAGTGCACATAACCCTGACACCTCAGTGGAGGTGCACATGACCTTTACATCTCACAAGAGGTGCACATATCACTGGAGGTGCACGTGACCCTCACTGGATATGCACATAACCATCACTGGAAGTGCACATAACCCTGACATCTCAGTGGAGATGCACATGACCCTCAGTGGAGGTGCACATGACCCTCGCACATCAGTGGAGGTGAACATGACCTTCACACTTCAGCGGATGTGCAAATGACCCTCACACCTCAGTGGAGGAGCACATGACCCTCAAAGCTCATTGAAGGTGCAAATGATCCTCACATTTCACTGGAGGTGCACATGATCCTCACACATCACTGGAGGTCTACATGATCCTCACAACTCAGTGGAGGTGCACATGATCCTCACAACTCAGTGGAGGTGCACATGATCCTCACAACTCAGTGGAGGTGCACATGACCCTCACACCTCACTGGAGGTGCACATGATCCTCACAACTCAGTGGAGGTGCACATGACTCTCCCATGTCACTGGAGGTCTACATGATCCTCACAACTCAGTGGAGGTGCACATGACCCTCACACCTCACTGGAGGTGCACATGATCCTCACAACTCAGTGGAGGTGCACATGACTCTCCCATGTCACTGGGGGTCTACATGATCCTCACAACTCAGTGGAGGTGCACATGACCCTCACACATCACTGGAGGTGCACATGATCCTCACAACTCAGTTGAGCTGCACACGATCCTCGCATTTCACTGGAGGTGCTCATGACCTTCACACCTCACTGGTGAAGCACATGACCCTCACACCACACTGGAGGTGCACATGACCCTCACATCTCTTCAATAGTAATTAGGAAAACACCGCACTTCTGGAATTCTGGTGGTGCACAAGTAGGATAACCAAATCCGTCAGCTGTGAGGTAGAAATACTTGGCACTTGTATAGGTGTGTTCAAGAACTTATTTATTGAGTGAAGAAATTCCAGTGCTTACTGTCTTAGCAGTGGACACTGCAGACTCCCACACAGCGCGCTGCCGCACAGATCTTCTCTATCCAGACGACTGATGAAGGTCAGGTATTGATCGAAACATCTCATTTATTTCTAGAATTTATTTACTCAATAAATAAGTTCTTGAACACACCTAGAGAAGGACGTAGATCTGGGGATTTATTATGATGGAATATAGGCTGAACTGGATGGACAAATGTCTTTTTTCGGCCTTACTAACTATGTTATATGAGTGCCAAGTATTTCTACACCACTTCTTCAATAGTGTCATGTCTCACCTTCAGTAGACTGATCCCCTGTTCACTATTGGGAGGCACAAAATGTTCATCATCGTCAAAATGTATGTCCCCTAGACGCCAGGCATGAGCAAACTCCCTGCTCGTCCCATCAAAGAGCTGAGAGCAGCCCAGGTGCCGCCCTGGAAGGGAGAGAGAAACAAGGACAGAAAGTCAAGAGCCCACATAACAAGACACTCTGTCACTGTTATTATAGGGACACTGTGGATATCACTGTTATAATAACCAGAAGTTTCTACAATGTAGACCTCCCCAGTAATATTGTTATCTGAATGGGAAAGGCTTTCCACCTCTCTAGTCAGGGTCAATTTTTCTAGGCAGGACAAGACTCCTGTCCTTATTCCTCAGAAGAGAAAATGGTGACGCTCTAGTACTCACGGGTCCCGAAGCCCAGCTTTATGTCTATGAGGTGGGCCGGAGATATCAGATCTTCTTCAAAGTTGAGGGGGACGACTTCACTCCAGATCCTGAAGGCTCGCATTAGTATAGACCTCTGTTGGTTAATAGTCAGCCACACGCTGTACCCCTCCCCCAGCAGCCTCCATTTTATTGTAGGCTTAGAGAAGGCCCCGTTCTTGGTTCCTGCCTTGATGAGGTCACTGCGTTTCTTCCTAACGTGACGTCCCAGCTCTTGGTTGTCCTCCAGTTGTGACTGGATTCTTTGTTTTGCCCCCATTATTTCCCTCCGGATTCTCTCACTGGAGGGCATGATGGGGGTGGCAGAGGAGGTAAAATGTAAATATTCAGCTTTCTGGCCACTATATGGTATTGAGGTGGCACTTTCAGTTGGGTTCACATATTCGTTCTTTTCTACCTCTGGGATCTTACGGTCAGGGACCCCACAACGAGGTGCACTCATGGCCTCTTGAGTGGCTTCATCCAGCTCCCCGGTCACTTTCAGCCTGTTAGCCTCCTGGAATTTCTTCAAGGCTCTGATGAATCTGGAATTTATTGATGGTTCTGAAAGCTCATGAATGACTGGTTGAGTAGAAGAGAAGGACTGGTCCTCGCTCAGAAGACTCGAGATGTCTGCTGGGGCCACATTCTCCCCAGAAGCTGATGGAGCAGTACGGGATGGCAGAGAGTCCCAGCGGACTGGCTCGATCCAGCCATACTTCCAGAGGTATTTCTTCAAGAAATAAAAAAATTGAATAGTTATAGCAAAGGCAGGATATTTCCATCCATACCTCAGTCCAAAACAGTCATCATAGCCTTCTCCGCACCCTATAATCTTCACCAGTACCCCACTCAAAGTCAGTCATCACCACCTGCACGACACCTGGTCATCTCAACCCTTACCCAACTCCAAGACAGTGATCATCACCTACACCACACCCCATCATTTCCAATAACAGCCCACTCTAAAAGAGTCATCATTGCCTACATCACACCCCATCATCACCACCTACACCACACCCTGTTATCTTCACCAACACCCCATTCCAAAACAGTCATTTCCACCTACACCACACTCCAAGACACTTATCACTGCCTATACTGCACCAGCACCTCATTCCAAGACCATCATTATCGCCTACACCACACCCTGGCATCTCCACTTACAAAAACTCCAAAACAGTCATTACTGACTTCACCACACCACTTCCCCACCACCTACACTGCAATCCAAGACAGTCAACACTGCCAACATCACACCTCTGCCTACACTCCCATCCAAGACAGTCATTGCCTACACCACACCCCGTAATCACCTCCTACACCCTATTCAAAGACAGTCATCACTGCCTACATCACACCTCCGCTTACTGTCCAATACAAGATAGTCAACATCGCCTACACCACACCTCGTAATCGCCACCTACATCATTCTCATGAACTTAGAAGGAAGTTGCAGCTGTCTAATTCCTCCTTACCCTGTCCAAATGTGAGAGCACATGTATCTGTGCAGTCGGCATGGTGGGAGGAAAGAGAATCGGAGTGAGTATTTTGTGGTCCAGAATCATGGCTACTGAGACTGGACTTTGTGGAAGACAGGGTGGTGCTGGTTCCGTGCCCCCTACAAAGTGGGACAGGAAGCTAGATCGTGGCAGGCACAGTTTCACCTTGCCCATGGCCCTGGCCTCACCATCAGCATCACATTCACTTCCCTGTCCCTTACCACACGCCTTGCCCATTTTTATCTATGATATATCCCTGTTGAGAAAAACGTTGCAGACAGTATTGCAATGTGTGATTTTGGATTTATTAATTCAAACCCGATAGATTATCCAGAGATCTTCCACCACTCCTGAAGTGGCCTCCCACCCTTGGGATGAGAACACAAATCCCTAAAAGAACATAACTTTACCATTTTGCCAGAGAATTAGAAGTTACATGTTAATGAACGCAAGGAAGAGCAGAGCTGAGACCCCCTAATGTCTTTTGTGCAAGGCGGCCCACATCAATGGAAGCTCTAGACACTTGGGCACCGACACCGAGAGATAAATTATGAGAGTACCATGCATCTCAGGGTTAAGTCCAATATACCACCCGAACCCTGGGAGCCCTCCGCACACATGCCTGCATCCCATATTTCTCTAGATGTCCCAGATACCGAACAATCGAGACTGACTCTCCAGAAACCCTTAGCCGACCCAAGTTTGGACTCTCCGTATCGGTCCAGCTCCAATGAACCCATTAAGATGTCAGTCATCCCGTTTGGACCTCCCCCACCCATCCTAGATATTGTAAACTATTTCAGCTAGGAGGTCAAGGGAGTAGAATTCAGTCCAACCCAGAGGGGTGGTGGCAAATATGGGCGGGGGCGAGCTAAGGGTTAAAAGCTAGCCACCCACCTTTAGAATTTGTCATTGTTCTGCCATGGATGCCATGTCATGTCACCTGTGGAGACGGACCAGAAACTAAGAAGGTGCCTGTGGATGTAAGAGCTTCCCTTTATCCACAAGTGATAAGAAATGGTAACGTGACAAATACAGCTAACTGCAATCCCAACCTGTACCCTACTTTTATCTGTACTTCTGGCTGTAATATCTGTGTATTACTCTGTATATATTTGTGGTATCTAGTGCGCCTTTCGGCAACTAAAATATCAATTAATTTTGGGCTGCTCGTTTATCTCGAAACCTGATTTCCCATGTCCGTGAGTACGGCTAGTATTTATACGCTACCTGGGGTTGGTTTCTGACCCGATATAAGCTTGTTAATGGACCAGGCTTGTATCTAATGTGCAACTGGTGGCAGCATACCTGTTAGAAAATAGGAAGAATTTCTTATTGCTTCAATTACACATACAGTTCTCTTAGCTGCAGTTTCCTCTGCCTGTATGTGCCTGTGTGTGATTTCACCTTCCCCCCTCCCTCCCCCTGCTATATAGCTGTAATTTGAGACCAGCATGCCGGCAACCTTCACTGAGCAGTTTATGGCTTTAAGCTGGGAAAGGCAGCCATAGTACCATGTGCTTTTTTGTTCCTGTAGAAACTTAATAGTAAGGCATAACTCAACTCCAATTAGTGACAGAGATATGAAAGTTATATATTTGGTATGTGCAACAATAGGGCTACATGCCGGTGCGCTTTCTGAGTGCAGCGCCTCGCATGGACAGAGAGACAGATTGCAGTTTAAGCGGGTCATATATCTACCTCGTGTTTACACTTAAATGAACCCCCATGATGTGGGGAGCATCATAATCATTTTGTCATCTTTATATGAGGTTCATATACCAAGATATGCGGGATGATGGTTTTTCATATCCTCAAGAAAGAGGAGTGCATTCCATAGCTCTGCCCACCCCATGAGGTCATTCAGGGTGAGAAACCCTTAGTTTTGGCCAAAGGTATAAAACTCAGAGTCCCAGACAAAGGGGGGTCTTTTGCCAGGGGATTCAGCTACCACAGGCTGTGCAATCTGACCTGAAGATCAGTGGGGAAGGTCCCCTCCCCCACCACTGCATGGTGTACCATTGAATGATATAAAAGAACTGTAAGTGTTTTTTTCAACTTGAATCCCTATTTATTTGTAATCGTCTGTATATACAAAATCGTCTCATTTTATAATATCTTTTTACCCTTTTGTAAACACTGCCTATATTTTGGAGTAAAATATATAAACTTACTAGCTTTGTTTCTCTTTGCTCTATAACGTACTGTCACATCCTCTGAAGTAAAATTACGCTACTAATTTGGGTTGGCTCCGGAACCGTTATTAATTAAGGAATTGGAGCTGGTGGCAGTGGATTTGTCCTGTGCATTTGGGAGACTTTGTAGCGACGGACGGAGTTGATAATTATTGTTCCCGCATGAGTGGGAATAGTAATATTGCCCTCACTGCAGTGTGCCCATTAGCCATTATAAAGTAAGGAAGCCTTTCTGGTGACTAATTATCCTAGGTGCAGTACCCTGTCTGACCTGAGTGTAAGGGGGGCGCCAGAGAGATTCAAGATCCAAACCGAAAACTGGGAAGTGGGATATAGATAAATCCCCTTCAGAAAACAACCAGGTGCAACCAAACAACCCCGGTTCATCATGACAAATTGGAGTGAGCGGAGGGAATGATAAAGATATCCTCCCTGAGATCCATGACAATACCGTTCTGGTGTTATTGGGGGATCCTGGCAGTGATGGATCAGAGGTTTCTATATATATATTCCCGGCCTGGGACTGGGGATATATATACCGCCCTCACTGCAGAGTGCCCCGATAACCAGTACGTGGCAGGGCATCCTCACCAGTGACTACTTATCCTAAGTGCAGTTCCCTGACTGACCTGAAGGTAAGGGGGCACCAGAGAGCTGTGAATGTGTAAGCTCTGTCACAGATTGGTGACGGCGTGTGGAAATCCGTATCCCCCCGGCTCTACTCTCATGTGTTTTCCTTACATAATGCCAGCAAAATTGCAAAATTTCCCCACTACAGGTGGACATATGAGACTGCAGTATCAATATAGCAATGATATATATATTTTTGTTTTACAATTTTGAGGGGGAGTTTTGAGGCCCAACTGTAGCATGATAAATACTGTGTAAAATTTCACAGCTAAAAAAAAGATTGTATTACACAGCCAGGCTAATTTGCACACCTCTGATGGACGTGTGAGGGTACTTTCACACTGGCGTTTTTTTTAATACGTCGCAATGCGTCGTTTAGGGGAAAAAACGCATCCTGCAAAGTTGTTTGCAGGATGCGTTTTTGCCCCATAGCGTAACATTACCGATGCATTGCGACGTATTGACACACGTCGCAACTGTCGTGCGACGGTTGCGCCGTGTTGTGGCAGACCGCCGGGAGCAAAAAACGTTAAATGTAACGTTTTTTGCTCCAGACGGACCGCTTTTTCCGACCGCGCATGCGCATCCGCTGCACCCGTTGTGCGGCGCTAACAACGCTAGCGTCGGAATCTCGGCCCGACGCAATGCGACGGGCCAAATTCCGACACTAGTGTGAAAGTAGCCTAAGACTGCAGTATTACTATTGATTATCATTAGTCCTAAGAGGGGGGTTGTTGCATTTCACAGAAATATAAATGTGGTTGAATCCCTGACTAATACGCAGCTGCAATTCTGTCCCTCTCTCACCAGCACCTCTCACTGCTCTGCCTGTACAGTGTGCCGAGCATGGCGTCATGGGCCTTATATTGATGAAGCTATGCGGCCAGCCAATCACAGTAATGGCAGAACCAAGATGGCTACGCAATTATTAGAAAGCTAGATGGTGGCCCAATTCTAATGCATCGGGTATTCTAGAATATGTATGAAGTTTATTTATGAAGTTTTCAGAATAATACAATTTATACAAAGGATTCGGCTGGACGGCCGCGACCAATTAGCAAAGCGTGGTTCAAATTCCGCGCCAATTCGCGGGCGGACTGCGCCTGTCACTGATTGCTCGTGGCCGGGCGTGACCAATCAATTAAGCCAGGCCCGGCTCCAGGTTTTTGAGGGCCCTGGGCGAAAGAGTCTCAGTGGGCCCCCCTCTTTAAGACATACCACAATTCATGATGCACAGATACAGCAGAGAAATATAGCACAGCCAAGTAACGTATAACACAGCCCACGTAGTTTATAACACAGCCCACGTAGTATATAGCACAGGCACGTATTATATAACACAGCCCACGTAGTGTATAACACAGCCACGTAGTATATAGCACAGCCACATAGTATATAGCACAGCCCACATAGTAAATAGCACAGGCAAGTATATTGCCCAGCCATGTAGTATATTGCCCAGCCACGTAGTATATTGCCCAGCGACGTAGTATATTGTCCAGCCATGTAGTATCTTGCCCAGCCACGTAGTATATAGCAAAGACATGTAGTATATTGCCCAGCCACGTAGTATATTGCCCAGCCACATAGTGTATTGCCCAGCCATGTAGTATATTGGCCAGCCACGTAGTATATTGCCCAGCGACGTAGTATATTGTCCAGCCATGTAGTATCTTGCCCAGCCACGTAGTATATAGCACAGACACGTAGTATATAGCAAAGACATGTAGCATATTGCCCAGCCACGTAGTATATTGCCCAGCCACATAGTGTATTGCCCAGCCATGTAGTATATTGGCCAGCCACGTAATATATTGCACAGTCACATAGTATATAGCACAGAGACGTAGTATATAACGCTGCCCATGCAGTATATAACCCAGGCCACGTTGTATTAAGCACAGCAATGTAGTATATTGCCCAGCCAAGTAATATATACCACAGCTACGTGGTATATAGTACAGCCCACATAATATACAGCACAGAGATGTAGTATATAACACAGCCCACGCAGTATCTAACACAGCCCACGTAGTATATAGCAATGTGGGCACCATATCCCTGTTAAAAAAGAATTAAAATAAAAAATAGTTATATACTCACCTAACGTCGGCCCCCAGATCCAGCCCAGGCCTTTCCCGCTCCTCACGACGCTCCGGTCCCAAGAGTGCATTGCGGTCTCGCGAGATGATGACGTAGTTGTCTCGCGAGACCGCTACTTCATCATCTCGCAAGACCGCAATGCATGGACCGGACCGTCGCGAGGAGCGGAAAAGGCCTGGGCTGGAGTTACAACGCGGCATAACACGGTCCGTTAACGCTGCCATTAACCCTGTGTGAGCGTTGACTGGAGGGGAGTATGGAGCGGGCACTGACAGCAGGGGAGTAGGGAGCGGCCATTTTGCAGCCGCACTGTGCCTGTCGCTAATTGGTAATTTCCGTGACAGACAGACGGAAGTGACCCTTAGACAATTATATAGTAGAAGGAAGAAAGACAAGATGACTGTCAATCTTCCTCGGTCTGGGGCTCCATGCAAGATCTCGTCTCGTGGGGTTAGGATTATTCTGAGAAAGGTTAGGAATCAGCGCAGAACTACACGGGACCGGAAGGGAGATGGGACCACAGCCTCAAACATTACTGTTAGTAATATGCTAGGTTCAGGACAATTGCACTGTATTGAAGAGAGGATAGATGGGGTCATGTATCGTGAGATTTTGGGCAACAGCCTCCTTCCCTCAGAAAGAGCATTAAAGATGGGTCGTGGCTTGATCTTCCAGCATGAGAATTACCCAAAACACACAGCCAAGGCAACTAAGGAGTGTACTGTACAACTGTAGAAGTATTTCATGGTCTATGGAGTGGCCTAGCCAGTCTCCAGACCTGATCCCAGTAGAAAATCTTTGGAGGGAACTGAAACTCAATGTTGCTCAGTGACAGCCCCGAAACCTAGAAGATCTGTATGGAGGAGGGGGCCAAAATCCCTGCTGCAGTGTCTGCAAACCTGGTCGAGAACTGCAGGAAACATCTGACCTCTGTAACTGCAAACAAAGGTTTCTGGACCAAATATTAAGCTCTGTTTTTCTATTGTATCAAATAGACTGGGACAATATCCTCAGAAATAAGAATACAGATAATAAATGGGAAATGTTTAAGAACATCCTAAATAGGCAGTGTAAGCGGTTTATACCTTGTGGGAATAAAAGGACTAGAAATAGGAAAAACCCAATGTGGCTAAACAAAGAAGTAAGACAGGCAATTAACAGTAAAAAGAAAGCATTTGCACTACTAAAGCAGGATGGCACCATTGAAGCTCTAAAAAACTATAGGGAGAAAAATACTTTATCTAAAAAACTAATTAAAGCTGCCAAAAAGGAAACAGAGAAGCACATTGCTAAGGAGAGTAAAACTAATCCCAAACTGTTCTTCAACTATATCAATAGTAAAAGAATAAAAACTGAAAATGTAGGCCCCTTAAAAAATAGTGAGGAAAGAATGGTTGTAGATGACGAGGAAAAAGCTAACATATTAAACACCTTCTTCTCCACGGTATTCACGGTGGAAAATGAAATGCTAGGTGAAATCCCAAGAAACAATGAAAACCCTATATTAAGGGTCACCAATCTAACCCAAGAAGAGGTGCGAAACCGGCTAAATAAGATTAAAATAGATAAATCTCCGGGTCCGGATGGCATACACCCACGAGTACTAAGAGAACTAAGTAATGTAATAGATAAACCATTATTTCTTATTTTTAGGGACCCTATAGCGACAGGGTCTGTTCCGCAGGACTGGCGCATAGCAAATGTGGTGCCAATATTCAAAAAGGGCTCTAAAAGTGAACCTGGAAATTATAGGCCAGTAAGTCTAACCTCTATTGTTGGTAAAATATTTGAAGGGTTTCTGAGGGATGTTATTCTGGATTATCTCAATGAGAATAACTGTTTAACTCCATATCAGCATGGGTTTATGAGAAATCGCTCCTGTCAAACCAATCTAATCAGTTTTTATGAAGAGGTAAGCTATAGGCTGGACCACGGTGAGTCATTGGACGTGGTATATCTCGATTTTTCCAAAGCGTTTGATACCGTGCCGCACAAGAGGTTGGTACACAAAATGAGAATGCTTGGTCTGGGGGAAAATGTGTGTAAATGGGTTAGTAACTGGCTTAGTGATAGAAAGCAGAGGGTGGTTATAAATGGTATAGTCTCTAACTGGGTCGCTGTGACCAGTGGGGTACCGCAGGGGTCAGTATTGGGACCTGTTCTCTTCAACATATTCATTAATGATCTGGTAGAAGGTTTACACAGTAAAATATCGATATTTGCAGATGATACAAAA
The DNA here is from genome assembly GCF_032444005.1 of Ranitomeya imitator. Classification (NCBI taxonomy): domain Eukaryota; kingdom Metazoa; phylum Chordata; class Amphibia; order Anura; family Dendrobatidae; genus Ranitomeya; species Ranitomeya imitator. Next base: position 1,212,829,907 of record NC_091282.1, on the reverse strand, counting down.
CTATGTAAAGCAGTTAATACAAGAGCAGATAGTATTCTGCTACAGATGGATCTGGATAAGTTGGAAACTTGGGCTGAAAGGTGGCAGATGAGGTTTAACAATGATAAATGTGAGGTTATACACATGGGAAGAAGGAATCAATGTCACCATTACACACTGAATGGGAAACCACTGGGTAAATCTGACAGGGAGAAGGACTTGGAGATCCTAGTTAATGATAAACTTACCTGGAGCAGCCAGTGCCAGGCAGCAGCTGCCAAGGCAAACAGGATCATGGGGTGCATTAAAAGAGGTCTGGATACACATGATGAGAGCATTATACTGCCTCTGTACAAATCCCTAGTTAGACCGCACATGGAGTACTGTGTCCAGTTTTGGGCACCGGTGCTCAGGAAGGATATAATGGAACTAGAGAGAGTACAAAGGAGGGCAACAAAATTAATAAAGGGGATGGGAGAACTACAATACCCAGATAGATTAGCGAAATTAGGATTATTTAGTCTAGAAAAAAGACGACTGAGGGGCGATCTAATAACCATGTATAAGTATATAAGGGGACAATACAAATATCTCGCTGAGGATCTGTTTATACCAAGGAAGGTGACGGGCACAAGGGGGCATTCTTTGCGTCTGGAGGAGAGAAGGTTTTTCCACCAATATAGAAGAGGATTCTTTACTGTTAGGGCAGTGAGAATCTGGAATTGCTTGCCTGAGGAGGTGGTGATGGCGAACTCAGTCGAGGGGTTCAAGAGAGGCCTGGATGTCTTCCTGGAGCAGAACAATATTGTATCATACAATTATTAGGTTCTGTAGAAGGACTGTTATGTTTGCTAATGACAGGTGTTATGAAGGCAATCCAGAAACACAGTGTGCTTAGCGATCAGAGCGCACACAGTGATCTGACAAATACCCAAAAATACAAGAACGAGCTCTGAGACGTGGAAACTCTGTAGACTGCACACCTGATCCTATCCTAAACACAACTAAAAGCGGCTGTGGATTGCGCCTAACAACTACCTAGGCAACTCGGCACAGCCTAAGAAACTAGCTAGCCTGAAGATAGAAAAATAGGCCTGACTTGCCCCAGAGAAATTCCCCAAAGGAAAAGGCAGCCCCCCACATATAATGACTGTGAGTAAGATGAAAAGACAAAACGTAGGGATGAAATAGATTCAGCAAAGGGGGGCCCGATATTCTAGGACAGAGCGAGGACAGTAAAGCGAACTTTGCAGTCTACAAAAAACCCTAAAGCAAAACCACGCAAAGGGGGCAAAAAAAAACCCACCGTGCCGAACTAACGGCACGGCGGTACACCCTTTGCGTCTCAGAGCTTCCAGCAAAACAAAAGACAAGCTGGACAGAAAAAAAGCAACAAAAAAGCAAAAAGCACTTAGCTATACAGAGCAGCAGGTCACAGGAACAATCAGGAGAAGCTCAGATCCAACACTGAAACATTGACAAGGAGCAAGGATAGCAGCATCAGGCGGAGTTAAGTAATGAAGCAGTTAACGAGCTCACCAGAACACCTGAGGGAGGAAGCTCAGAAGCTGCAGTACCACTTGTGACCACAGGAGTGAATTCAGCCACAGAATTCACAACAGTACCCCCCCCCTTGAGGAGGGGTCACCGAACCCTCACCAGAGCCCCCAGGCCGACCAGGATGAGCCGCATGAAAGGCACGAACAAGATCGGAAGCATGAACATCAGAGGCAAAAACCCAGGAATTATCTTCCTGAGCATAACCCTTCCATTTAACCAGATACTGGAGTTTCCGTCTAGAAACACGAGAATCCAAAATCTTCTCCACAATATACTCCAATTCCCCCTCCACCAAAACCGGGGCAGGAGGCTCAACAGATGGAACCATAGGTGCCACGTATCTCCGCAACAACGACCTATGGAATACATTATGTATGGAAAAGGAGTCTGGGAGGGTCAAACGAAAAGACACAGGATTGAGAACCTCAGAAATCCTATACGGACCAATAAAACGAGGTTTAAATTTAGGAGAGGAAACCTTCATAGGAATATGACGAGAAGATAACCAAACCAGATCCCCAACACGAAGTCGGGGACCCACACGGCGTCTGCGATTAGCGAAAAGTTGAGCTTTCTCCTGGGACAAGATCAAATTGTCCACTACCTGAGTCCAGATCTGCTGCAACCTGTCCACCACAGAATCCACACCAGGACAGTCCGAAGACTCAACCTGTCCTGAAGAGAAACGAGGATGGAACCCAGAATTGCAAAAAAATGGAGAAACCAAGGTAGCCGAGCTGGCCCGATTATTAAGGGCGAACTCAGCCAACGGCAAAAAGGACACCCAATCATCCTGGTCTGCAGAAACAAAACATCTCAGATATGTTTCCAAGGTCTGATTGGTTCGTTCGGTCTGGCCATTAGTCTGAGGATGGAAAGCCGAGGAAAAGGATAGGTCAATGCCCATCCTACCACAAAAGGCTCGCCAAAACCTTGAAACAAACTGGGAACCTCTGTCAGAAACAATATTCTCAGGAATGCCATGCAACCGAACCACATGCTGAAAGAACAAAGGTACCAAATCAGAGGAGGAAGGCAATTTAGCCAAGGGCACCAGATGGACCATTTTAGAAAAGCGATCACAGACCACCCAAATGACTGACATCTTTTGAGAAACGGGAAGGTCAGAAATGAAATCCATCGAAATATGTGTCCAAGGCCTCTTTGGGACCGGCAAGGGCAAAAGCAACCCACTGGCACGAGAACAGCAGGGCTTAGCCCTAGCACAAATCCCACAGGACTGCACAAAAGTACGTACATCCCGTGACAGAGATGGCCACCAGAAGGATCTAGCCACTAACTCTCTGGTACCAAAGATTCCAGGATGACCAGCCAACACCGAACAATGAAGTTCAGAGATAAGTTTATTAGTCCACCTATCAGGGACGAACAGTTTCTCTGCTGGACAACGATCAGGTTTATTCGCCTGAAATTTTTGCAGCACCCGCCGCAAATCAGGGGAGATGGCAGACACAATGACTCCTTCCTTGAGGATACCCGCTGGCTCAGATAAACCCGGAGAGTCGGGCACAAAACTCCTAGACAGAGCATCCGCCTTCACATTTTTAGAGCCCGGAAGGTACGAAATCACAAAGTCGAAGCGGGCAAAAAATAACGACCAACGGGCCTGTCTAGGATTCAAGCGCTTGGCAGACTCGAGATAAGTCAAGTTCTTATGATCAGTCAATACCACCACGCGATGCTTAGCTCCTTCAAGCCAATGACGCCACTCCTCGAATGCCCACTTCATGGCCAGCAACTCTCGATTGCCCACATCATAATTACGCTCAGCGGGCGAAAACTTCCTGGAAAAGAAAGCACATGGTTTCATCACTGAGCAATCAGAACCTCTCTGTGACAAAACCGCCCCTGCTCCAATCTCAGAAGCATCAACCTCGACCTGGAACGGAAGAGAAACATCTGGCTGACACAACACAGGGGCAGAACAAAAACGACGCTTCAACTCCTGAAAAGCTTCCACAGCAGCAGAAGACCAATTAACCAAATCAGCACCCTTCTTGGTCAAATCGGTCAATGGTTTGGCAATGCTAGAAAAATTACAGATGAAGCGACGATAAAAATTAGCAAAGCCCAGGAACTTCTGCAGACTTTTCAGAGATGTCGGCTGAATCCAATCCTGGATGGCTTGGACCTTAACTGGATCCATCTCGATAGTAGAAGGGGTAAAGATGAACCCCAAAAATGAAACCTTCTGAACACCGAAGAGACACTTTGATCCCTTCACAAACAAAGAGTTAGCACGCAGGACCTGAAAAACCATTCTGACCTGCTTCACATGAGACTCCCAATCATCTGAGAAGATCAAAATGTCATCCAAGTAAACAATCAGGAATTTATCCAGATACTCACGGAAGATGTCATGCATAAAAGACTGAAACACAGATGGAGCATTGGCAAGTCCAAACGGCATCACTAGATACTCAAAATGACCCTCAGGCGTATTGAATGCAGTTTTCCATTCATCTCCTTGCCTGATTCTCACCAGATTATACGCACCACGAAGATCTATCTTAGTGAACCAACTAGCCCCCTTAATCCGAGCAAACAAGTCAGATAACAATGGCAAGGGATACTGAAATTTAACAGTGATCTTATTAAGAAGGCGGTAATCAATACACGGTCTCAGCGAACCATCCTTCTTGGCTACAAAGAAGAACCCTGCTCCCAGTGGTGATGACGATGGGCGAATATGTCCCTTCTCCAGGGATTCCTTCACATAACTGCGCATAGCGGCGTGTTCGGGCACGGATAAATTAAATAATCGACCTTTAGGGAATTTACTACCAGGAATCAAATTGATAGCACAATCACAATTCCTATGCGGAGGTAGGGCATCGGACTTGGGCTCATCAAATACATCCTGATAATCAGACAAGAACTCTGGGACCTCAGAAGGGGTGGATGACGAAATCGACAAAAATGGAACATCACCATGTACCCCCTGACAACCCCAGCTGGATACCGACATGGAATTCCAATCCAATACTGGATTATGGGTTTGTAGCCATGGCAACCCCAACACGACCACATCATGCAGATTATGCAACACCAGAAAGCGAATAACTTCCTGATGTGCAGGAGCCATGCACATGGTCAGCTGGGCCCAGTATTGAGGTTTATTCTTGGCCAAAGGTGTAGCATCAATTCCTCTCAATGGAATAGGACACCGCAAAGGCTCCAAGAAAAACCCACAACGTTTAGCATAATCCAAATCCATCAGATTCAGGGCAGCGCCCGAATCCACAAACGCCATGACAGAAAACGACGACAAAGAGCATATCAAGGTAATGGACAGAAGGAATTTGGACTGTACAGTACCAATGACGGCAGACCTAGCGGACCGCTTAGTGCGCTTAGGACAATCAGAAATAGCATGAGTAGAATCACCACAGTAGAAACACAGCCCATTCAGACGTCTGTATTCCTGCGGTTCAACTCTAGTCATAGTCCTATCGCACTGCATAGGCTCAGGTTTAACCTCAGGCAGTACCGCCAAATGGTGCACAGATTTACGCTCGCGCAAGCGTCGACCGATCTGAATGGCCAAAGACAAAGACTCATTCAAACCAGCAGGCATAGGAAATCCCACCATGACATCCTTAAGAGCCTCAGAGAGACCCTTTCTGAACAAAGCTGCCAGCGCAGATTCATTCCACTGAGTGAGTACTGACCATTTCCTAAATTTCTGACAATATACTTCTATATCATCCTGACCCTGGCACAAAGCCAGCAAATTTTTCTCAGCCTGATCCACTGAATTAGGCTCATCGTACAGCAATCCGAGCGCCAGGAAAAACGCATCGACACTACTCAATGCAGGGTCTCCTGGCGCAAGAGAAAATGCCCAGTCTTGAGGGTCGCCGCGCAAAAAAGAAATAATAATCAAAACCTGTTGAATAGGATTACCAGAAGAATGAGGTTTCAAGGCCAGAAATAGCTTACAATTATTTTTGAAACTTAGAAACTTAGTTCTATCTCCAAAAAACAAATCAGGAATAGGAATTCTTGGTTCTAACATAGATTTCTGATCAATAGTATCTTGAATTTTTTGTACATTTATAACGAGATTATCCATTGAAGAGCACAGACCCTGAATATCCATGTCCACACCTGTGTCCAGAATCACCCAAATGTCTAGGGGAAAAAAAAAAAAGTGAACACAGAGCAGAAAAAAAAAAAAAAAAAAAATGATGTCAGAACTTTTTCTTTCCCTCTATTGAGAATCATTAGTTTGGCTCCTTGTACTGTTATGTTTGCTAATGACAGGTGTTATGAAGGCAATCCAGAAACACAGTGTGCTTAGCGATCAGAGCGCACACAGTGATCTGACAAATACCCAAAAATACAAGAACGAGCTCTGAGACGTGGAAACTCTGTAGACTGCACACCTGATCCTATCCTAAACACAACTAAAAGCGGCTGTGGATTGCGCCTAACAACTACCTAGGCAACTCGGCACAGCCTAAGAAACTAGCTAGCCTGAAGATAGAAAAATAGGCCTGACTTGCCCCAGAGAAATTCCCCAAAGGAAAAGGCAGCCCCCCACATATAATGACTGTGAGTAAGATGAAAAGACAAAACGTAGGGATGAAATAGATTCAGCAAAGGGGGGCCCGATATTCTAGGACAGAGCGAGGACAGTAAAGCGAACTTTGCAGTCTACAAAAAACCCTAAAGCAAAACCACGCAAAGGGGGCAAAAAAAACCCACCGTGCCGAACTAACGGCACGGCGGTACACCCTTTGCGTCTCAGAGCTTCCAGCAAAACAAAAGACAAGCTGGACAGAAAAAAAGCAACAAAAAAGCAAAAAGCACTTAGCTATACAGAGCAGCAGGTCACAGGAACAATCAGGAGAAGCTCAGATCCAACACTGAAACATTGACAAGGAGCAAGGATAGCAGCATCAGGCGGAGTTAAGTAATGAAGCAGTTAACGAGCTCACCAGAACACCTGAGGGAGGAAGCTCAGAAGTTGCAGTACCACTTGTGACCACAGGAGTGAATTCAGCCACAGAATTCACAACAAAGGACGTAGATCTGGGAATTTATTATGATGGAATATAGGCTGAACTGGATGGACAAATGTCTTTTTTCGGCCTTACTAACTATGTTACTATGTTACTTATTTCATGTAGTAGAATGCAAATTAATTATGTAAAGATCCTACAATAAAAATTACAAACCTCTCCATTCCTTGTAGGTGGGAAAACTACAAAATCGGGCGAGTATCAAAACGTTATTCTCCCCACTGTACGTGTGCACATTACACAACACTTTATCCTAATAGCTGTGATGTGTCCATCATATGATAGGATCATACTGTCTTGTGTTTAGCACAGTTTGCTAAAGTCTTCATTGCACATATTGATGTCAGTGTCACCTAATGAAGTATCGCGTACCTCAGGGGTACAATGTGTCCCCAATACAATCATTCTGAAAGCCAACTAGCTGACCAATTGTAGAAGCAGCTGTCAGCACAACCGACTGTCCAATCAAAATAGCAGATGTCAGTGAGACGTAACTGAAGTAGATGACCAATCAGAATGGAGAACGTCAGCATAGGAATTCACCAATCGGAGGGCTAGGCATCAGCATAATGCAGCTGCTATTGTTATTCAATCCTAAGGCACCACGTCATCACAACGATATCGATGGCGAGTTTGCAATTCATAGGAGACAGTGGGTGTCATGCTTCTACCCAAAGAAAAATGGCACACGGCGAGAAGGATGAGAAAGAAAGCTCTGCCACTAGGAGGGATACAAGGGGGCAACCCTGATACTTTCACTGCACCACCTTGTGCTTCCTTGGCGTCCAAAGATGGGTTATTTCACCTCGTGTGGCGATCATGTTCCTATCTCTGTCTTTCCCTCAGTACCACCCTGATTAGTGAGTAGGATAGCAGGAACGCAAGTCCTGATCTAAAGTAAAGACACAGAGTGGAAACGGACAGGGACAAATGAAAACCACAATCATATGAAAATACTATCAAACAATCGAGTGGGAAGTAGAGGGTGGGCAAACCAAATAGAGACTGGGAGACACACACACAAACCAACTACAAGCAGACATCTCCTGAAACAACTCCAAACATATGCTCTTTACTCAGCTTGTTCCTCCAGCTCCAAACCAGGTAGTTGCAAGCTATCACTGACAACAACTGAAGCTTAGAAAAGAACCAGAGGGAAGTGATGGACTTAGCACAGCTGAGAAAACTCAGGACAGAGAGCTCCGGGAGACAAACAGGACTGACTAACCCCTGCAAGAACAGAGCAAGGAAAATCTGAAGTGATAATAGGAAGGTGAAGAAGTTCTATCCAGCGCAGACGTATGCGTAACCAGACACTGAGATCTTCTGGCCCCACTCTGTCATGGCATCCCCGTCACAGCAGGCTTTTCAATTGGATCTGAGTTCCCAGGGCAGCAACGCTTACAAATATGGCATATTGCGACACCTATAACATCAGACATCTATGTGATGTGACTGGCTACCCCTTTCATTGGCTATTTTTGGCAGCATTATGTCTGTGGTCATTTTCTGCATTTTAGATACAAGTATTCACATTGGCTGTGACTATGCAAACAAACATTATATATAGGAGGCGTGTCTGGCCAGCCGTCATCCATGCTTTTGTCTCAACCCCTGATGACACCGCTCATGCGGTGAAACATGTGATGTGTGCTATAAATTGTTTGTCCTATTCTGCTAGATAGTGATGACACCCCAGTACCATCGATTGAATAAATATAATAAGTTATCTTTAAAATCAATAAAATGCAGGCAAGTTAGGGACTTTGTTTTAATATAACCCCGTATGCATTTTAGATTTACTATTAAAAGTTTAAGTTTTATGGCATGCTAGAGAGGGAACTAAGCATGGGGTTCTCCCCTTCTTGCTAATATGCGTCCACCTCACTCCTTCACCTACACCTCACTCCTTCACCTACACCACACTCCATCACCTACACCACACTCCATCACTTACACCACACTCCATCACCTACACTGCACTAAATCATCTACACATAGTCGAGACTCCATCGCCTCCAACACATTCCATAACCTATACCACACTCCATCATCCCCACCAAACTTGATCACCTCTATCAACACAACACTCTATCACTTGCACCAATCTCCATCAACTCCATCACGTCCACCTACATCACACTCATTCACCTCCACTGTGAGGAAAATGTATAATATAAGTTTTAGTTTCTCTTGCCAGCACATATAGGGTGGACGTTGACCCCCTTCACTCTGTGTTTAGCTGAGGGATTTTTGCACTTCTGACCATGGTCCTGAAAGCATATGGCAGCTGTAAACCCCCCCTTCTCTCTTTGCTTCTATGTGTGTGTGAAGCTATTCTTCTCAATGCTCTACCCTGCCCCCAAGCCAGGAAGGTTTATTGCGCTTGCGGCGGCACAAATCTCCCTCCAGCTGAAACTGGTCTGATATCCCTCTCAAGACATGCGGTTCTTTGTCCTGTTATAGTGAGATATTGGGCCAACGATTTGGGCTATGAAAATAATAAGTCCATTTTGCGAATCTCCATCGGCGGATTTATCAGCCACTGTAAACGCTAGCCTCTAATTCCAACAGGTAAAAAATATGGATTTCTCCGGAACTGTGTGTCCCAACTAGCCCGAATTTAGTACCGATAGAAAGCCAATGGTAAAAGAAGAAGATTAATGAGGATTGTGCTGGGATTCTGACATGTTCTGGAGCGGAGATACAAGCATTATACAAACTTGTGTTAACTTTGGTGAGTCTGAGGAGAGGGTAGGGTCTGAGGAAACCAACCCTTTTAGTGATGTCACCAGGCTGAGCTATAAGTTTCATGCAAGGCACCCAGCAGTGAGTCTTACCTGAGGAGCTGTTCCTACCCAGACCTCCTGATGCACTGGGACATTTGGGGTTCCACCCACCAGCATGGTTTTGCCTTGAAATGAACTGAACACATGTAAGTGTTAAATTCTCATTTAATCCCTGTTATTTTTTATAATTACCCTTGTACATATTTTCAATTGCCTCTTTTGTAACATCCTTGTAATATTTTGATAAAACACTGCGGAGTAAAATATTCAAATTACTAGTTTTCATTTTTCCTGCTCTAAAACGTACCCTAAGTCTTCTGAAGGGAATTACGCTACTGTTTTGGGTTAGCTTCGGACCCGTTAATCGAAGCTGGTGGCAGCATACCGTATTCTGTGCCTTTGGGAGTCGTTGCAGCGACTGTGGCATTGATAATTATTGTTCCTGCCTGAGTGGGAGTAGTTATATTGCCTCGCTGCAGCGTGCCCAATAGCCAGTACATAGCAGGCAGCCTTTCTGGTGACTAATTACCATAGCTGCAGTACCTAATCTGACCTGAGGGTAAGGGGGCGCCAGAGAGCTGCAAGTTCGAGCGGAACTGTAAAGCGGGATATACATAAATCCCTGCAGTTCGTGGTATATAGAAAAGCAGTGGGATACCTAGAATAAGCCCCTGCTGTAAACTAAGAGGTCAATAGCCTTGTGTGTGTTTCCATCACATTGCAGCAGTGGAGGGATAACTAAAATAAGCCCCCCTGCACATGTGATAGCCGTCTGTTGGCCTAAAGTCACCCCGATCCGTGACGTAGGGGTGACGGTCACGGTGTGAATCGTGACATCCACCTTCACCATACTCCATCACCTCCACCTTAACCACACTCACTCACATCCAAACTACATAGCAGACACCTACAGTGAACACCACATTATCCCCTCCAGCTACACCGCATTCCCTCACATACACTCAATCACACTCCATCACTTCTATCAAACTCCATCACCTCCACTGACACCATACTCCATCACTTACACCACACTCCATCACCTCCAGTCACACCACATTCCATTATCTTTACCTACACCATACTCCATCACCTCCACCACTCTCCATCGCCTCCACCAACACCACACTCCATCACCTCCACCTACACCCTTCTCAATCATCTCCACCTACACCACAATCCATCACCTCCATTTACACCACTCTCCATCATATCCACCTACATCACACTCCATCAATTCAACCTACACCACACTCCAGCACCACCACCTACAACACACTGCATCATAATTACCCACAACATAAACCATCACCTCCACCACTCTCCATCACCTCCTCCCACACCATACTCCATCATCAATACCTACATCATACTCCATCACCTCCACCACTCTCCATCACCTCCTCCCACACCATACTCCATCATCAATACCTACATCATACTCCATCACCTCCACCACTCTCCATTGCCTCCACCTCCACCACACTCCATCATCTCCACCTACACCAAACTCCATCACCTCCACCACACTTCATCACCTAAATCTACAACACACTCCATCACACTCCATCACCTCCACCTACACCACACTCCAGCACCAATGCCTACACCACACTGCATCATCTTTACCCACAACATACTCCATCACCTCCATCACTCTCCAACAACTCCACCTCCACCACTCTCCATCACCTACACCTCCACCACACTCCATCACCTCCACCACACTCCATCATCTCCACCTACACCAAACTCCATAACCTCCACCACACTTCATCACCTAAATCTACAACACACTCCATAAACTCCACCACACTCCATCACCTACACCTACTGTACACCACACTCCATCACCTACATCTACACAACACTCTATCACCTCCATCCAAAGCACACTACCTCATCTCTCCCTACACCATATTCCATCACCTACACCACACTCCATCACCTCCATCATACTCCATTACCTCCACCTACACCAGACTCTATCACCGCCATCCAAAGCACACTACCGCATCTTTCCCTACACCATACTCCATCACGTCCACCACTCTCCATCACCAACATCTACACAAAACTCCATCACCTATATCACATGCAACTATACCAGACTCCATCACCTCCACCACATTCCATCACCTCCACCACTCTCCATAACCAGCATCTACAGCACACTTCTTCACCTCCACTTGCACCACACTCCATCACCTACATCTACACCACGCTCCATCAATTCCACCTCCATCACCTCCACCTATACCCTACTCCATCACCTACACCTACACCACACTCTATCACCTCCACCAAAAGCAGACTACCTCATCTCTCCTTACACCATACTCCATCACGTCCACCACTCTACATCACCAACATCTACACCACACTCCATCACCTATATCACATGCACCTATACCACACTCCATCACCTCCACCACATTCCATCACCTCCACCACTCTCCATAACCAGCATCTACAGCACACTTCTTCACCTCCACTTGCACCACACTCCATCACCTACATCTACACCACGCTCCATCAATTCCACCTCCATCACCTCCACCTATACCATACTCCATCACCTACACCACACTCTATCACCTCCACCAAAAGCACACTACCTCATCTCTCCTTACACCATACTCCATCACGTCCACCACTCTACATCACCAACATCTACACCACACTCCATCACCTATGTCACATGCACCTATACCACACTCCATCACCTCCTGCACATTCCATCACCTCCACCACTCTCCATAACCAACATCTTCACCACACTTCTTCACTTCCACTTGCACCACACTCCATCACCTACATCTGCACCACACTCCATCAACTCCACCACACTCCATCACCTCCACCTATACCCTACTCCATCCCCTCCATTTACACCACTCTCCATCATCTCCACCTATATCATGCTCCATCAGTTCCACCTACACCACACTCCAGCACCACCACCTACACCACACTGCATCATCTTTACCCACAACATACTCCATCACCTCCATCACTCTCCAACACCTCCTCCCACACCACACTCCATCATCAATACCTGCACCATACTCCATCACCTCCACCACCCTCCATTGCCTCCACCTCCACCACACTCCATCACCTATACCACACTCCATCATCTACACCTACACCACACTCCATTACCTACATCTACACCACTCTCCATCAACCACACCTCCACCACACTCCATCACATACACCTATATCATACTCCATCACCTACACCACACTCTATCACCTCCACCCAATGCACACTACCTCATCTCTCCTTACACCATACTCCATCATGTCCACCACTCTACATCACCTACATCTACACCACACTCCATCACCTATATCAAATTCACCTATACAACACTCCATCACCTCCACCACATTCCATCACCTCCTCAATCTCCATAACCAACATCTACACCACACTTCTTCACCTCCACTTGCACCACGCTCCATCAACTCCACCTCCACCACACTCTATCACCTCCACCTATACCACACTCCATCACCTCCATTTACACCACTCTCCGTCATCTCCACCTATATCATGCTCCATCAGTTCCACCTACACCACACTCCAGCACCACCACCTACACCACACTACATCACCTCCTCCCACACCACACTCCATCATCAATACCTACACCATACTCCATCACCGCCACCACTCTCCATTGCCTCCACCTCCACCACACTCCATCACCTATATCACATGCACCTATACTACACTCTATCACCTCCACCCCATTCCATCACCTCCACCACTCTCCATAACCAACATCTTCACCACACTTCTTCACCTCCACTTGCACCACGCTCCATCACCTACATCTACACCGCAGTCCATCAGCTCCACCTCCACCTATACCATACTCCATCACATATACCACACTCTATCACCTCCACCCAAAGCACACTCCATCAATTCCACCTACACCACACTCCAGAACCACCACCTACACCACACTGCATCATCTTTACCCACAACATACTCCATCACCTCATCACTCTCCAACACCTCCACCTCCACCACTCTCCATCACCTCCTCCCACACCACACTCCATCATCAAAACCTACACCATACTCCATCACCCCCACCACTCTCCATTGCCTCCACCTCCACCACACTCCATCATCTCCACCTACACCAAACTCCATCACCTCTACCACACTTCATCACCTAAATCTACAACACACTCTATAAACTCCACCACACTCTATCACCTCCATCCAAAGCACACTACCTCATATCTCCCTACACCATACTCCATCATGTCCACCACTCTCCATCACCAACATGTACACCACACTCCATCACCTATATCACATGCACCTATACCACACTCCTTCACCTCCACCACATTCCATCATCTCCACCACTCTCCATAACCAGCATCTACACCACACTCCATCACCTCCACCACATTCCATCATCTCCACCACTCTCCATAACCAACATCTACACCACACTTCTTCATCTCCAATTGCACCACACTCCATCAACTGCATCAAGCTCCACTCCATCACCTACACCCACATCACAATCATTACCTGGGCATATGTCTTTGTGATGATGGTCTGTGCCTTGTTCTTGGATTGACTCTGTATACCGGAGCCACCTCTTGCATAGTACAGTCTCTCTCCTGTGCTCAGATGTATGAAGAGCAGGGTCAGCAGAGCTGGTTTGGTCTCCATGGCACCAATGTTGCGTTCACAGAAGATTTCTCTCTTTTATCGGTTCAGTTTTATCTTCTCAACAAGCGTCGTTTCTGTTGTGTGAAGCATGAAATGGACAATTCCAGGAGAACGGCATACAGACACTGATCTAACACCTGTGTTTGTGGCTGTTATACAGACCCCCATGCCATACTTTACATCATCTTCCAAATCCTCACCTTTTACTTTCGTAGCAGATCTGTAAAATAATCACATCTTATGGTTACACTGTGTGGCCCCTGGTACCACGACCTTCATCTCTACATCTAAAGGTCCTTGTCATCGCCCATATCTCAGCTTAGGGTTATGTCCTCTTAACAGCCATTTACCTTGACCTGAGGTTTCTCTTTTGGCTTTTGTCACTGGTATGTCTTTCACCCATATCTGCAGAGCTGTCACACTTGTATATGATGAGACTGTCTTTAGGTTTTAGATCAGGCTTGTCTCTCATCTGTTCATAAACAGCCTCCTGATGTATGGGGTCCATACAGCCTATTTACTACATTGCAGGTAACTCTCTGAGGTCTCGGATCAGTGCAGTCTATTCCTTACATTTCGGGTATCTCTCTGAGGTCTCAGATAAGAGAAGTGTTCTTCCTACATTTCAGGTGTCTCTCCGATGTCTTGGGTTGGAACAATCTACTCCTTTCATTTTAGATGTCTCTCCCACATCTTCTATTGGGAAACTCTATTCCTTACGTTTGACATGCCTCTCTGACGTCTTGGGCAGTCTATTCCTTACATTTCAGGTGTCTCTCTGAGGTCTAGGGTCAGGACAGTCTACGCCCTACAGTTGAGGTGTCAGTGAAGTCTTCGGTCAGAGCAGTCTATACCTTATATTTCAGGTGTTTCTCTGAGCTCTCAGGTCAGGTCAGTATACTCCTTACTTTTCAGGTGTCGTTCTGAAGTCTCGGATCAGGTCGGTAGATTCCTTATATTTTAGCTGTCTCTATGAGATCTCAGTTTAGGGCAGTCAACGCATACATATCAGGTGTCTCTCTGATACTTGAGTTGGACACTGCTCCTTAGATTTGAGGTGACTTTCTTCTCAGGACAGGGCAGTATCTCTCAGGTTAGGACAGTCTTTCACTTAAGATGTCGCTGAGATTTTGAGTCAGAGCAGTCTACTCCCTACATTTCAGGTGTCTCTTTGACGTCTCAGATTAGGGTAGTCTACTTCCTACATTTCAGGTGTCTCTTTGACATCTCGGATTAGGGTTGTCTACTCCTTACAGTTCAGGTGTCTCTTTGACGTCTCGGATTATGGCAGTCTACTCCTTACAGTTCAGGTGTCTCTTTGACATCTCGGATTAGGGTAGTCTACTCCCTACATATCAGGTGTCTCTTTGACGTCTCGGATTAGGGCAGTCTACTCCCTACATTTCAGGTGTCTCTTTGACGTCTCGGATTAGGGTTGTCTACTCCTTACAGTTCAGGTGTCTCTTTGACGTCTCGGATTAGGGTTGTCTACTCCCTACATTTCAGGTGTCTCTTTGACGTCTCGGATTAGGGCAGTCTACTCCCTACATTTCAGGTGTCTCTTTGATGTCTCGGATTAGGGTAGTCTACTCCTTAAATTTCAGGTGTCTCGCTACGGTCTTGGTTTAGGACAGTCTATCCTCTACATTTCAGGTGACTCTCAGAGGTCTCATGTTAGGGCACTATATTTCTGACATTACAGGTTTCTCTCTAAGGTTTCAGGTCAGGGCAGTCTACTCCCTACATTTCAGGTGTCTCTTTGATGTCTCGGATTAGGGTAGTCTACTCCCTACATTTCAGGTGTCTCGCTACGGTCTTGGTTTAGGACAGTCTATCCTCTACATTTCAGGTGACTCTCAGAGGTCTCATGTTAGGGCACTATATGTCTGACATTACAGGTTTCTCTCTAAGGTTTCAGGTCAGGGCAGTCTACTCCCTACATTTCAGGTGTCTCTTTGATGTCTCGGATTAGGGTAGTCTACTCCCTACATTTCAGGTGTCTCGCTACGGTCTTGGTTTAGGACAGTCTATCCTCTACATTTCAGGTGACTCTCAGAGGTCTCATGTTAGGGCACTATATGTCTGACATTACAGGTTTCTCTCTAAGGTTTCAGGTCAGGGCAGTCTACTCCCTACATTTCAGGTGTCTCTTTGATGTCTCGGATTAGGGTAGTCTACTCCTTACATTTCAGGTGTCTCTTTGATGTCTCGGATTAGGGCAGTCTACTCCCTACATTTCAGGTGTCTCTTTGATGTCTCGGATTAGGGTAGTCTACTCCCTACATTTCAGGTGTCTCTTTGACGTCTCGGATTAGGGCAGTCTACTCCCTACATTTCAGGTGTCTCTTTGATGTCTCGGATTAGGGCAGTCTACTCCTTACATTTCAGGTGTCTTGCTACAGTCTTGGTTTAGGACAGTCTATCCTCTACATTTCAGGTGACTCTCAGAGGTCTCATGTTAGGGCACTATATTTCTGACATTACAGGTTTCTCTCTAAGGTTTCAGGTCAGGGCAGTCTACTCCCTACATTTCAGGTGTCTCATTGATGTCTCGGATTAGGGTAGTCTACTCCCTACATTTCAGGTGTCTCGCTACGGTCTTGGTTTAGGACAGTCTATCCTCTACATTTCAGGTGACTCTCAGAGGTCTCGTGTTAGGGCACTATATTTCTGACATTACAGGTTTCTCTGTGAGATCTCAGGTTAGGGCAGTCTACTCCCTACATTTCAGGTGTCTCTTTGATGTCTCGGATTAGGGCAGTCTACTCCTTACATTTCAGGTGTCTTGCTACAGTCTTGGTTTAGGACAGTCTATCCTCTACATTTCAGGTGACTCTCTGAGGTCTCATGTTAGGGCACTATATTTCTGACATTACAGGTTTCTCTCTAAGGTCTCAGGTCAGGGCAGTCTACTCCCTACATTTCAGGTGTCTCTTTGATGTCTCGGATTAGGGTAGTCTACTCCTTACATTTCAGGCGTCTCGCTACGGTCTTGGTTTAGGACAGTCTATCCTCTACATTTCAGGTGACTCTCTGAGGTCTCATGTTAGGGCACTATATTTCTGACATTACAGGTTTCTCTGTGAGATCTCAGGCTAGGGCAGTCTACTTCCTACATTTCAGGTGTCTCTTTGATGTCTCGGATTAGGGTAGTCTACTCCTTATATTTCAGGTGTCTCTTTGATGTCTCGGATTAGGGTAGTCTACTCCTTACATTTCAGGTGTCTCTTTGACGTCTCGGATTAGGGTAGTCTACTCCCTACATTTCAGGTGTCTCGCTACGGTCTTGGTTTAGGACAGTCTATCCTCTACATTTCAGGTGACTCTCAGAGGTCTCATGTTAGTGCACTATATTTCTGACATTACAGGTTTCTCTCTAAGGTCTCAGGTCAGGGCAGTCTACTCCCTACATTTCAGGTGTCTCTTTGATGTCTCGGATTAGGGTAGTCTACTCCTTATATTTCAGGTGTCTCTTTGACGTCTCGGATTAGGGTAGTCTACTCCTTACATTTCAGGTGTCTCTTTGACGTCTCGGATTAGGGTAGTCTACTCCTTACATTTCAGGTGTCTCTTTGACGTCTCGGATTAGGGCAGTCTACTTCCTACATTTCAGGTGTCTCTTTGATGTCTCGGATTAGGGTAGTCTACTCCTTATATTTCAGGTGTCTCTTTGACGTCTCGGATTAGGGTAGTCTACTCCTTACATTTCAGGTGTCTCTTTGACGTCTCGGATTAGGGTAGTCTACTCCTTACATTTCAGGTGTCTCTTTGACGTCTCGGATTAGGGCAGTCTACTCCCTACATTTCAGGTGTCTCGCTACGGTCTTGGTTTAGGACAGTCTATCCTCTACATTTCAGGTGACTCTCAGAGGTCTCGTGTTAGGGCACTATATTTCTGACATTACAGGTTTCTCTCTAAGGTCTCAGGTCAGGGCAGTCTACTCCCTACATTTCAGGTGTCTCTTTGACGTCTCGGATTAGGGTAGTCTACTCCTTACATTTCAGGTGTCTCTTTGACGTCTCGGATTAGGGTAGTCTACTCCTTACATTTCAGGTGTCTCTTTGACGTCTCGGATTAGGGTAGTCTACTCCTTACATTTCAGGTGTCTCTTTGACGTCTCGGATTAGGGTTGTCTACTCCTTACATTTCAGGTGTCTATTTGACGTCTCGGATTAGGGTAGTCTACTCCCTACATTTCAGGTGTCTCGCTACGGTCTTGGTTTAGGACAGTCTACTCCCTACATTTCAGGTGTCTCTTTGACGTCTCGGATTAGGGCAGTCTACTCCCTACATTTCAGGTGTCTCTTTGACGTCTCGGATTAGGGTTGTCTACTCCTTACATTTCAGGTGTCTCTTTGACGTCTCGGATTAGGGCAGTCTACTCCCTACATTTCAGGTGTCTCTTTGACGTCTCGGATTAGGGCAGTCTACTCCTTACATTTCAGGTGTCTCTTTGACGTCTCGGATTAGGGCAGTCTACTCCCTACATTTCAGGTGTCTCTTTGACGTCTCGGATTAGGGCAGTCTACTCCTTACATTTCAGGTGTCTCTTTGACGTCTCGGATTAGGGCAGTCTACTCCCTACATTTCAGGTGTCTCTTTGACGTCTCGGATTAGGGCAGTCTACTCCTTACATTTCAGGTGTCTCTTTGACGTCTCGGATTAGGGCAGTCTACTCCCTACATTTCAGGTGTCTCTTTGACGTCTCGGATTAGGGCAGTCTACTCCTTACATTTCAGGTGTCTCTTTGACATCTCGGATTAGGGTAGTCTACTCCTTACATTTCAGGTGTCTCTTTGACGTCTCGGATTAGGGTAGTCTACTCCTTATATTTCAGGTGTCTCTTTGATGTCTCGGATTAGGGTAGTCTACTCCTTACATTTCAGGTGTCTCTTTGACGTCTCGGATTAGGGTAGTCTACTCCCTACATTTCAGGTGTCTCTTTGACATCCCGGATTAGGGCAGTCTACTCCTTACATTTCAGGTGTCTCTTTGACGTCTCGGATTAGGGTAGTCTACTCCCTACATTTCAGGTGTCTCGCTACGGTCTTGGTTTAGGACAGTCTATCCTCTACATTTCAGGTGACTCTCAGAGGTCTCATGTTAGGGCACTATATTTCTGACATTACAGGTTTCTCTCTAAGGTCTCAGGTCAGGGCAGTCTACTCCCTACATTTCAGGTGTCTCTTTGACGTCTCGGATTAGGGCAGTCTACTCCCTACATTTCAGGTGTCTCTTTGACGTCTCGGATTAGGGCAGTCTACTCCCTACATTTCAGGTGTCTCTTTGATGTCTCGGATTAGGGTAGTCTACTCCTTAAATTTCAGGTGTCTCGCTACGGTCTTGGTTTAGGACAGTCTATCCTCTACATTTCAGGTGACTCTCAGAGGTCTCGTGTTAGGGCACTATATTTCTGACATTACAGGTTTCTCTGTGAGATCTCAGGTTAGGGCAGTCTACTCCCTACATTTCAGGTGTCTCTTTGATGTCTCGGATTAGGGCAGTCTACTCCTTACATTTCAGGTGTCTTGCTACAGTCTTGGTTTAGGACAGTCTATCCTCTACATTTCAGGTGACTCTCTGAGGTCTCGTGTTAGGGCACTATATTTCTGACATTACAGGTTTCTCTGTGAGATCTCAGGTTAGGGCAGTCTACTCCCTACATTTCAGGTGTCTCTTTGACGTCTCGGATTAGGGCAGTCTACTCCTTACATTTCAGGTGTCTTGCTACAGTCTTGGTTTAGGACAGTCTATCCTCTACATTTCAGGTGACTCTCTGAGGTCTCGTGTTAGGGCACTATATTTCTGACATTACAGGTTTCTCTCTAAGGTCTCAGGTCAGGGCAGTCTACTCCCTACATTTCAGGTGTCTCTTTGATGTCTCGGATTAGGGTAGTCTACTCCCTACATTTCAGGTGTCTCGCTACGGTCTTGGTTTAGGACAGTCTATCCTCTACATTTCAGGTGACTCTCTGAGGTCTCGTGTTAGGGCACTATATTTCTGACATTACAGGTTTCTCTCTAAGGTCTCAGGTCAGGGCAGTCTACTCCCTACATTTCAGGTGTCTCTTTGATGTCTCGGATTAGGGTAGTCTACTCCTTATATTTCAGGTGTCTCTTTGACGTCTCGGATTAGGGTAGTCTACTCCTTACATTTCAGGTGTCTCTTTGACGTCTCGGATTAGGGTAGTCTACTCCTTACATTTCAGGTGTCTCTTTGACGTCTCGGATTAGGGCAGTCTACTTCCTACATTTCAGGTGTCTCTTTGATGTCTCGGATTAGGGTAGTCTACTCCTTATATTTCAGGTGTCTCTTTGACGTCTCGGATTAGGGTAGTCTACTCCTTACATTTCAGGTGTCTCTTTGACGTCTCGGATTAGGGTAGTCTACTCCTTACATTTCAGGTGTCTCTTTGACGTCTCGGATTAGGGCAGTCTACTCCCTACATTTCAGGTGTCTCGCTACGGTCTTGGTTTAGGACAGTCTATCCTCTACATTTCAGGTGACTCTCAGAGGTCTCGTGTTAGGGCACTATATTTCTGACATTACAGGTTTCTCTCTAAGGTCTCAGGTCAGGGCAGTCTACTCCCTACATTTCAGGTGTCTCTTTGACGTCTCGGATTAGGGTAGTCTACTCCTTACATTTCAGGTGTCTCTTTGACGTCTCGGATTAGGGTAGTCTACTCCCTACATTTCAGGTGTCTCGCTACGGTCTTGGTTTAGGACAGTCTATCCTCTACATTTCAGGTGACTCTCAGAGGTCTCGTGTTAGGGCACTATATTTCTGACATTACAGGTTTCTCTCTAAGGTCTCAGGTCAGGGCAGTCTACTCCCTACATTTCAGGTGTCTCTTTGACGTCTCGGATTAGGGTAGTCTACTCCTTACATTTCAGGTGTCTCTTTGACGTCTCGGATTAGGGCAGTCTACTCCCTACATTTCAGGTGTCTCTTTGACGTCTCGGATTAGGGCAGTCTACTCCCTACATTTCAGGTGTCTCTTTGACGTCTCGGATTAGGGCAGTCTACTCCTTACATTTCAGGTGTCTCTTTGACGTCTCGGATTAGGGCAGTCTACTCCCTACATTTCAGGTGTCTCTTTGACGTCTCGGATTAGGGCAGTCTACTCCCTACATTTCAGGTGTCTCTTTGACGTCTCGGATTAGGGCAGTCTACTCCCTACATTTCAGGTGTCTGACGTCTTGGGTCAATACACTCTACTCTTTACATCTGAAGTCAGAGTGATGTCTCACCTGTGTCTGCAGTGTCGATCTGCGCTCCCTGCTCGGAGCTGCGTAGCTTCTTCCTCTCAGTATGTCTCTCACATCTGGAGAGCGTTTCTTACAGTTGTGTCAGGGAGGAAGAACTGAATCTTCAGCCAATGAGGCCGGGGAACGTTATCTGACATTTTCACTCTATTTTTGAGTCACCTAATCAGGTGCCCACACGTTGGAGACTGGCAGCCCCTAGAAATGGAAATCCTCCACATGACTTAATCATAATCTGCAGTGTAGTAACAGACAACATACCCACGCTGCCATGATCTACACAGCTCTACACCTTCAAGGCTAGTCTGGAAAACATCTTCACATGTAGAATAAGCAGATAATGTGAGTCATGACTTCACCAGTTATAAGTCTCCTCAAAGGTCTCCAGTGACATCACCAAGAAAGTCTCCTAAAAATTGTGCTGCCCTGTAGCTTCCCTGTGACATCACCAAGCAGGTATCCAAAGGATTGTGTTGGCTAATAGCTACTCAGTGACATCACCAGGAAAGTCACCTCAGAAATCTGCTGCCTCAAAAACTACAACTTAAAAACACAAAGAAAGTCTCTAAAGGATTGTACTGCCCAGTGACATCACCAAGAAGGTCTCTAAAGGATTGTGCTGCCCCAAAGCTACTCAGTGATATCATCAAGAAAGTTTCCAATGGATTGGTCTTCCCCAAAGACACACATAGAGTAGACATCACCAAAATGCCTGCAAAGGATTGTGCTGTCAGGAAAGCTACCAGTGACATCCCCAATAAAGTCTCAAAAGGATTGTGCTTCCTCAAAGCTACCCAGGAGCATCACTAAGAAAGTCTCCAAAAGTTTGTGCTGCCCCAAAGCTAACATGTGACACCACCAAGAAAGTTTCGAACAGATTGTGCTACCCCAAAGCTACCCAGTGACATCACCGAGAAGGTCTCTAAAGGATTGTGATTTCCCAAATCTATCCATTGACATCACCGAGAAGGTCTCCAAAGGATTGTGCTTCCCCAAAGCTTCCAGATGACATCATCAAGAAAGTATCCAAAGGATTGTGCTCCCTTAAAGCAACCCAATTACATTAACAAAAAGGTCTTCAAAGAATGTGCTGCTGCAGAGATACTCAGTTATTATTATTATTATTATTTATATAGCACCATTTATTCCATGGTCTGTACATGAGAAGGGGTTACATAGAAATTACAGATACCACTTACGGTAAACAAAACTAACAATGACAGACTGGTACAGAGGGGCGAGGACCCTGCCCTTGTGGGCTTACATTCTACAGGATGGTGGGGAAGGAGACAGTAGGTCGGGGGTTGCAGTAGCTCCGATGGTGTTGAGGTGGCCGTGTGGTCATTACAGGCTGTAAGCTTCTTTGAAGAGATGGGTTTTCAGGTTCCGTCTGAAGGATCTGAATGTAGTTGATAGTCGGATGTGTTGGGCACTGAATTCCAGAGGATGGGGGATATTCAGGAGAAGTCTTTGTGGCGATTGGGTGAGGAGCGAATAAGCATGGAGGAGAGGAGGAGATCTAGGGAGGACCGGAGATTACGTGAGGGAAGATATTGAGAGATTAGTTCGGAAATACATGGAGGAGAAGGTTATGGATGGCTTTGTAGGTCAGTGTTAGTCATTTAAACTGGATACGCTGGGAAATTGGGAGCCAGTGGAGGGATTTGCAAAGAGGGGAAGCAGGAGGAGAGAGATTAATTAATTGGGCAGCAGAGTTAAGGATGGACTGGAGGGGTGCGAGAGTGTTAGCAGGGAGGCCACACAGGAGGATGTTACAGTAGTCGAGGCGGGAGATGATTAGGGCATGCACAAGCATTTTGGTAGAGTGTGGGTTGAGGAAAGGACGGATTCTGGAAATATTTTTGAGCTGGAGGCGACAGGAGGTGGCGAGAGCTTGGATGTGCGGTTTGAAGGACAGGGCAGAGTCAAGGATTACTCCGAGGCAGCAGATTTTGGGGACACGCGAAAGTGTGATTTCATTTATTTTGATCAGGTAGGGGGGATGTACGAGATGGAGGAAAGATAATTAGTTCAGATCTCAGTTACATCATCAAAAAGCTCTCAAAACAATTGTGCTGCTCCAAAGCTACTCAGTGACATCATCAAGAAAGTTTCCAAAGGATTGGTCTTCCCCAAAGCTGCACACTGATGTAAGGATATGGACCAGCTGCCGTGTTCCCCTGAAGACATCAATGCTACTGTGGTGTAGAATGTGAATAATGTCTTGGTTGTGATATTTTTCCTTGTTATAACAATTGTAATTCCTCTGTTGGCTGCAGTAATAACTAATGGTCACAAGATCTTGCTGTGTAGAATGCAGGTGAAGTTTGCCTACTAACACAACAGGCATTTGAGGGTTAACAGTCAGCCCAGTTTGGGAGGGGGAACTGAGTGTTAATAGCAAGTGCAGGAAGTTACTGTCAGTGTGTGCAAGGGCAGGAGAGAGTATACCAGTAGACCGCAGTTGGCTGCTAGGGACAGCGTGAGCCTAATAATCGGGGCAGTGGATTGTCGCAAATCCCCTTCCATGTGATTCCATCTAAATGGCCTGGGGCAACCTTAAGACAGACGATGGGGGCCATGGTCACGCTCAGCTTGTGAAGCTAAAGGGAAAGCTGGACTCAGACTACATGGGGCGGAAGGTATTACAATCCAGATATACTGCTAGAGGTGAGGAAGATCCCCAAGAGCTAGGAAAGCCAGAGGGGGGATATGTCACCTATCCCAAGAACCAGGGTTAAAGTTGTATCCGGTACCTGTGGGAAAGATGACAACACATTGGGCCTTATCCTTTAAACCTGCAATGTAAAATTTTGGTTTTCATGAACCACATGTCTCCTGGGTTAATTGCTGTCTGGGTTACAGAAGGATTCCTGGAGTCAGAAGAGACCTGCAGGCCAGAAGTAAGTGGAAAGCACCACATACTTAGCAGCACACCGGGACTGAGACACACCTGAGACCAAAGCTTGCCCTTGACTACCTCGCTTGGGCATCTTACATTGACATCATAAGGAAAGTTTTCAAAGGATTGTGCTGCCCCATAGCTATGCAGCGCCCCAGAGACCTGGTCGTTGCAGCATGACGCTCTGCCACTAAGGGGAGTGATGGTACGTCTGATGGCACTAAGGAGTTCTCCTGACCAGGTATCACCAGCACACATTACACTTCACACTCCGGCCACTAGGGGGAGCAAAAGGCTTTATTTATTGGGCCCCTCCTCACACTGGTAAAACTAGGGGTTGGATAGGAAGTTAGTCAGAAGCTGACTGGGTTGGATTCAGGCAACATCCCGTGGCAGGGGGTGTTGCAGGGAGAGACACAGGGGGGTCCCTGTCAGGCGTGGGAACCTGGCAGGTGCCTAGCGAACAGAGCAGAACGTAACGGAGCCGCGCCTGCACCTCCTGCGGCGCTATCCTATATGGAGGACTATAGGAGGACCATATATATGGAGGACCATATACTTTATGGAGGACTATATGGGGCCATTACACAGTAAGAAGCATCGTGTGGGGCCATTATACAGTATGGAGCTTCATGTTGGGCCATTATACAGTACGTAGCATCATGTGGGGTCATTACACAGTATGGAGCATCATGTGGGGCCATTATACAGTATTGAGCATCATGTGGGGTCATTATTCTGTATGGAGCATTGTGTGGGGCCATTATACCGTATGGAGCATCATGTGGGGTCATTATCCATTATGGAGCATCATGTGGGGCCATTATACAGTATGGAGCATCATGTGTGGCTATTATACAGTATGGAGCATTGTGTGGGGCCATTATACAGTATGGAGCATCATGTGGGGTCACTATACAGTATGGAGCATTGTGTGGGGTCATTATACAGTAAGGAGCATCATGTGGGGTCATTATACCATATGGAGCATTGTGTGGGGCCATTATACAGTATGGAGCATCATGTAGGGCCATTATACAGTACGGAGCATCATGTGGGGTCATTATACAGTATGGAGCATGATGTGGGGCCATTATGCAGTATGGAGCATCATGTGGGGCCATTATACAGTATGGAACATCATGTGGGGTCATTATACTGTATGGGGCATCATGCGGGGCCATTATACAGTATGGAGCATCATGTGGGGTCATTATACTGTATGGAGCATCATGTGGGGCCATTCTACAGTATGGAACATCATGTGGGGTCATTATACTGTATGGAGCATCATGTGGGGTCATTATACTTTATGGAGCACTATGTGGGGCCATTATACTGTATGCCGCATCATGTGAGGCCATTATACTGTATGGAGGACTATGTGATGCCATTATTCTGTATGGAGGTTTATGTGTGGTCATTATACAGTATGGAGCAATATGTGATGCCCATTATACTGTATGGAGCGCTATGTGGGGCCATTATACTGTATGTAGCACTATGTGGAGGCCATTATACTGTATGGAGCATTTTATGGGGCCTATTATTCTGCATAAAGAATTATGTGGTGCTTTTGTACTGCATGGAGCATTATATGGGTATGAAGCATACTGTATGGAAGTGCTCCATACAATGGAAGGCAATGCGGGGCCTGTTATACTGTATGAAGGACTTTGTAGGACCATTATACTGTATGAAAGGCTATGTGGGGGTCATTATACTGTTTGAAGAGCTATGCGGAGGCCTTCATACTGTTTGCAGGACTTTGCGGTTGCCATTATACTGTTTGTAGAGCTATGTGGGGCAATTATACTGACTGCAGAGGTATGCGGGTGGTATGCCGGGACCATTAAACTGTTTGGAGGGCTAGTGGGAGCCATTATACAGAGTGAAGTGTTGTGGTGGGGCCACCATACTGTGTGGAGGAGCGCGGGTGCCATTATATACTGTATGGCAGGCTATGTGGTGGTCAAAGATGGGGCATCATACTGTGTTGGGGGTCACCATACTTTGCCTGGGGTGTTGGGAGGGGTACAGTAGGGTCATCATACTGTGTGTGTGGAGGGTACTGTGGAGGAATCCAATGTGTGGGTATTTATACTGTGTTTGGGAAGCACGTTTGTTGGCATCATACTTTATGGGGGCTATTAAAGGCCAGTTTAGGCTCTTTAATAGGAGATAAATTACTTTGTAAGGGCTGCAAAGGTGTGAGATATGCTCTTGTGTGACTGCATTGAATATTAATATTTTTTTCAGAAGGGCTCAATTAAAACTTCTGCTATGGTACCCAATGATTTCTATATTTGCACTTTCTGCCCCTGCTGAAGAAAAGCCTCCCTATGGCATGATGCTGCCACCACCATGTGTGATGGTGTGGATGTTGTTTTCAATGTGCTCTTTGCTTGCATGTCAGTGCAGGTGAACAGCCATGTCTTGGTAGGTTTGCAGTCGTGCATGCTCCTTCCAGTTTTGGATGATGTATTGATGCTCGTTGAGATGTTCAGAGCTTGGGCTATTTGTTACAACCTAACCCTGCTATTCTCTTCTCCACAGCTTTATCCTTCACCTGTCTGGTGGGATCAGTGGCAGATTATAATGAGGTCAATCTGGGTGGTAGCCCAGGGCCCAGTGGTGTGGGGGGGCCCACCACAGGGCAGCCATCAGGGCTGGCGTCAGCACCCGGCACACCAGGGCAAGTGCCGGGGCCTTAGCGAGCCAGGGGGGCCTATTTTGACAAGTGTGACCAACTTTTTACTATTGATGCTGCCTATGCAGCATCAATAGTAAAAAGATGTAATGTTAAAAATAATTTAAAAAATAAAAAATCGTTCTATTCTCACATTCCGGTGGCCCCCGCAGCAGTCCCATTCCTCGCAATGCTCCCGGCAGCTCCCGTTCCCAGTAATGCCTTGTGAAATGACCTCAGATGATGAAGGATCACGCGAGACCGCTATGCTTCATCACAGGTCATTGTCGCAAGGCATCACTGGGAATGGGAGCTGGTGGGAGCATCGCTAAGGCCTAGGCTGGATCCGGGGGCTGCCAGGAGGTGAGTATATAACTATTTTTTTTTTATTCTTTTTTTTAACAGGGATATGGTGCTCACACTGCTATATACTACATGGCTGTGTTATATACTATGTAGCTGTGCTATATACTACGTGGCTGTGTTATATACTACGCGGCTGTGCTATGTACTATGTGGGCTGTGTTATACATGGGGGGCAGAATGCTGGACACGGGCAGAATGCTGCACACAGGGGCAGAATGCTGCACACAGGGGCAGAATGCTGGACACCGGGGACAGAATGTTGGACATGGGGCAGAATGCTGGACACGGGGGGGGGGCAGAATGCTGGACACGGGAGAGCAGAATGCTACACACGGGGGCCGGATGCTGGATGGGGCAGAATGCTGGACATGGGCAGAATGCTGCACACAGGGACAGAATGCTGGACACGGGGGGCAGAATGCTGGACATGGGGCAGAATGCTGGACATGGGGGCAGAATGCGAGACACGGGGCAGAATGGAGATACAGGGCATGATTGGAGACACAGGGGCAGGATGAAAGACATGGGGGCATGACTGGAGACACTGGGGGCATGACCGGAGACACTGGGTGCATGACTGGAGACACTGGGGGCATGACTGGAGACACTGGGGGCAGGAATGGAGACACTGGGGGCAGGATTGGAGACACTGGGGGCAGGATTGGAGACAGATGGGGCAGGATTGAAGACAGATGGGGTAGAATGGAGACACAGGGGGTATGATTGGAGACATTGGGGCATGACTGGAGACATAGGGGCAGAATGGAGATACGGGCATGATTGGAGACATGGGGCAGGATAAAAGACATGGGGGCATGATTGGAGACACTGGGGCAGGATTGGAGACAGATCGTGCAGGATCATGGGGCAGGATGGATACGATGGAGACAGATGGGGCAGGACGGGGAGATCATATGGGTCAGAATGGATACTCATGAGGGCAGCATGAGAGAACATATGGCTGAAGCCATTGATGGGATACACGGGGGATAGGATGAGGAATATTATACCATAGGGGCTAATTAAGGGATATTATTACTGCAGTGATGTATTTATTTTATTTTTTGAGTATACTGTTTTAAATGGGGGGATGTCCTGTTACTGTGTAGAGTGATACTATGTCGCCTTTTTTTCTTCATGTGGTGTAATGTAACATAGTAACATAGTAACATAGTTAGTAAGGCCGAAAAAAGACATTTGTCCATCCAGTTCAGCCTATATTCCATCATAATAAATCATAATAAATCCCCAGATCTACGTCCTTCTACAGAACCTAATAATTGTATGATACAATATTGTTCTGCTCCAGGAAGACATCCAGGCCTCTCTTGAACCCCTCGACTGAGTTCGCCATCACCACCTCCTCAGGCAAGCAATTCCAGATTCTCACTGCCCTAACAGTAAAGAATCCTCTTCTATGTTGGTGGAAAAACCTTCTCTCCTCCAGACGCAAAGAATGCCCCCTTGTGCCCGTCACCTTCCTTGGTATAAACAGATCCTCAGCGAGATATTTGTATTGTCCCCTTATATACTTATACATGGTTATTAGATCGCCCCTCAGTCGTCTTTTTTCTAGACTAAATAATCCTAATTTCGCTAATCTATCTGGGTATTGTAGTTCTCCCATCCCCTTTATTAA
Organism: Ranitomeya imitator; assembly: GCF_032444005.1. Lineage (NCBI taxonomy): Eukaryota > Metazoa > Chordata > Amphibia > Anura > Dendrobatidae > Ranitomeya > Ranitomeya imitator. The sequence goes on along the minus strand of NC_091282.1, from coordinate 1,212,800,956 downwards.
TTTTGTTGCCCTCCTTTGTACTCTCTCTAGTTCCATTATATCCTTCCTGAGCACCGGTGCCCAAAACTGGACACAGTACTCCATGTGCGGTCTAACTAGGGATTTGTACAGAGGCAGTATAATGCTCTCATCATGTGTATCCAGACCTCTTTTAATGCACCCCATGATCCTGTTTGCCTTGGCAGCTGCTGCCTGGCACTGGCTGCTCCAGGTAAGTTTATCATTAACTAGGATCCCCAAGTCCTTCTCCCTGTCAGATTTACCCAGTGGTTTCCCGTTCAGTGTGTAATGGTGATATTGATTCCCTCTTCCCATGTGTATAACCTTACATTTATCATTGTTAAACCTCATCTGCCACCTTTCAGCCCAAGTTTCCAACTTATCCAGATCCATCTGTAGCAGAATACTATCTTCTCTTGTATTAACTGCTTTACATAGTTTTGTATCATCTGCAAATATCGATATTTTACTGTGTAAACCTTCTACCAGATCATTAATGAATATGTTGAAGAGAACAGGTCCCAATACTGACCCCTGCGGTACCCCACTGGTCACAGCGACCCAGTTAGAGACTATACCATTTATAACCACCCTCTGCTTTCTATCACTAAGCCATGTAGAAGTTGGGAAAAAATAAGTGATGTGTTCTGCAAGCGGAGCTCAAGATAACTGTGCTATTTCCTGGAGAGACGAGTCCTGGCTGGAAGAAGTGATGGTGATCTGTGCTGGATGAAAGATGAAAAACAAAGATGAAGGACTTCCCCTAGAGACGTCACTGGTGAGTCAGTGTGCTACCTATACACTGACGCTATACACTGTATACTGTATACAGATCTCCTGTCTATAATGCCACCAGTAATCACTGTATAACCTGTACACTGACACTATATACAGAGCTCCTGTGTACAATGTCACTGGTGATTACTGTATTACCAGTACACTAACACTATATGCAGAGCTCCTGTGTATAATGTCACCAGTAATCACTGTATTACCTGTACACTATATACAGAGCTTCTGTGTACAATGTCACTGGTAATCACTTTATTACCTGTACACCAACACTATATGGAGAGCTCCTGTGTATAATGTCACCAGTAAGCACTGTATTACCTGTACAGTATATACAGAGCTCCTGTTTATGTCACTGGTGAGTCACTGCATTACCTGTACACAGACACTATGCACAGAGCTCCTGTGTATAATGTCACTGGTGAGTTACTGTATTACCTGTACACAGACACTATAGTAACATAGTAACATAGTAACATAGTTAGTAAGGCCGAAAAAAGACATTTGTCCATCCAGTTCAGCCTATATTCCATTATAATAAATACCCAGATCTACGTCCTTCTACAGAACCTAATAATTGTATGATACAATATTGTTCTGCTCCAGGAAGACATATACAGAGCTCCTGTGTATAATGTCAGTGATCACTGTATAACCTATACACTGACACTATATACAGAGCTCATGTGTATAATGTCACTGCTGATCACTGTATTACCTGTACAATGACACTGTATACAGAGCTCCTGTGTACGATGTCACTGGTGAGTTACTGTATTACCTGTATACAGACACTATATACAGAGCTCCTGTGTATAATGTGACTGGTGATCACTGTATTACCTGTACACTGACACTATATACAGAGCTCCTGTGTACGATGTCACTGGTGATCACTGTATTACATGTACACTGACACTGTATACAGAGCTCCTGTGCATAATGTCACCAGTAATCACTGCATTACCTGTACACTGACACTATATACAGAGCTCCTGTGTACAATGTCACCGGTGATCACTGTATTACCAGTACATAGACACTGTATACTAAGTACAGATCTCCTATGTATAATGGCACTTATGGTGATAGTATTGTGTGTTTTTTATTACTGATCAGAAATGTAGTATTTAGTCACTGTGGTGGTAATATGTGGTCTGGACATGGTGTTGCAGTATTTGTCCCTTGTATGTGATATTTGGTCACTTTGTGGTGGTAATATGTGGTCTGATCATGGTGCGGTGGTATTTGTTCCTTGTATGTGATATTATTCAATCACTGTGGTTGTAATATGTGGTCTGGACATGGTGCGGTGGTATTTGTTCCTTGTATGTGATATTATTCAATCACTGTGGTGGTAATATGCGGTCTGGACATGGTGCGGTGGTATTTGTTCCTTGTATGTGATATTATTGAATCACTGTGGTTGTAATATGTGGTCTTGACATGGTGCGGTGGTATTTGTTCCTTGTATGTGATATTATTCAATCACTGTGGTTGTAATATGCGGTCTGGACATGGTGTTGCAGTATTTGTCCCTTGTATGTGATATTTGGTCACTTTGTGGTGGTAATATGTGGTCTGATCATGGTGCGGTGGTATTTGTTCCTTGTATATGATATTATTCAATCACTGTGGTTGTAATATGTGGTCTGGACATGGTGCGGTGGTATTTGTTCCTTGTATGTGATATTATTCAATCACTGTGGTGGTAATATGCGGTCTGGACATGGTGCGGTGGTATTTGTTCCTTGTATGTGATATTATTGAATCACTGTGGTTGTAATATGTGGTCTTGACATGGTGCGGTGGTATTTGTTCCTTGTATGTGATATTATTCGATCACTGTGGTGGTAATATGTCATCTGGTCATGGTGTAGCGGTATTTGGTCCTTGTATGTGATATTATTGGTCATTTTAAAAATTGAAAAATAAATAAAAATATACCTAAATTGTATTGCATATTTTAACAAATATTTAGTAGGTTACAGCAGTGTAAGGCCCGGCCACAAGTGTCTACCGTGTTATGGTGGCGGCTTAAAAAATCTTTTGGCCAAAACAAAAGCTGCCGGCTATATGTGTGATCTGGTGATGGGAACTGTTAATGTGTGATTGGTGAGAAGTGGAGATTTTCCAAGAGAGACCGGTGGAGCTGTGGACAGTTCGAGGGGTGGAGGTGCGGCGGAGTCTCAAGGGGACCCCGAAATTTTCTGGAATAATCTGGCTCAGGTATAAGATGACCCCGTCACATGACCAAGGGGCTCACAGAGTCTGAACAGCCCGGGGCCTTGGCTACCCTTAATCCACCCCTGGGTGGGATTCTTGGTTTTCATGATGCTGTTTGATCCCAGATGTTCTCACACAAAGGTCTGAGGCCTCCACAGAACAGCTGTGGTTGTACTGAGGATACATTACACCCAGGTGGACGCACTGTACGAAGGATGTGGCTTCACTCAGGATGATATTTAGGGGCATCAGACTACAGGGGGCTGAATATTAATGCACTTTACACATCACGTGTTGTATCACATAAAATACATTTAAGTTTGTGGGTGTAACGTGAAAAAAGTGGAAAGATTCCCAGGGTATGAAGACTTATTCAAGGCACTGTATCTGCGTGATTTGGTGGTGGATGTAGAACATGGATGCTATCAGTAGTATTACTGGTATGGGCGACATAAAGGCAAGATGCAGCGTTCCTTCCCGTGTGATACTCGTTTCTGAGCTGTGTATCTCATCTTGTCATGTGTGATACAGTGTCCTATCCCACCCTTTCTCTACAGCTGCGCTCTCCTCAGGCCAGATCGTCTAGGGGAGGAGGTGCCGCAGCAGCTGTTTCTAATCCCGGCCAGGCTGATAAGGTGCCAGGGCTCTACTCTCATCATCTGCTTTCTAAGGAGTTGATGTTGTGAGAGACGATCCTCCAGGAATCGCTCTTCCCTCCAGCATCTCCACCTCATTCCTCATCTGAGAAAAACCATCCCGAATTTCCAGCAGCACAAAAAGCGAAATCACATGGTCCCTACAGTCACCATCATCATCATCATCATCGCAGGCGGACAAATCCCTACAATCTCTGTCATCAGTATAATCGTCTGATCATTAGTGATGGGCGGGTGCTCGTTGCTCGGGTCGAGCAGATTGGAATACTCGGGTACTCGGCCAGAACGAACCCAATGTAAGTCTATGGGAAACTCATTTTTACGGTGGCCCCCCAGGTAGACTATAGAGTGACTATAAACTGCGGAAATCAATGGGAACACTGCTCAAATGACATGGGAACAGCATGGGGATCGCCCCAGGTCACTGCTGTGATCAATGTTGTCAGAGTCTTGCGCCACTGTTACAGACTCACAATAAAACATATAAAAACTAAACCAAAATGGATTTTCCTGGGAATTATGTTAGGAACATCCTTTCCAGAGTAATGACTTGTAGATAAGGCAAATAAATAACCAAAAACAAAAATGTTCCTCCACCACTTGGGCTATGTTCACATGGAGAGTTTTTATGTGTTTTTGAACTTTAGCATTGCTTTCAACTAAGACACATGAATTAACTAGGACATGTCATTGTAGCAATTTACAACCTTATCTGGCCATGTGGTGTGTGACACTTAATCAGACTCATCCTGTTTCATTTATGATGGAGGAACTCTGAAAGTCACAGAGCCATCAGGTGGCCTTTACTATTGGTCCCTCAGCCGGCTATGCTTTGTTGTTCCAATTATTAAACAGCGGGCCATTATTACGTATGCAGTGAGTGGCAGGGCTGCCAAAAATTTGGACACACCCCAATAACCCTGTGAACAGACGTACAGGAGGGCCTCCTGAAATCACTGTTTGTCTATGCAGTCAATTGCAGTGTTGAGGCTGAAGATCCGGCAGTGGAGAACTGCAATATTGAAGCTGAAGATCTGGCAGTGGAGAATTTACAATATTGAAGCTGAAGATCTGGCAGTGGAGAATTTACAATATTGAAGCTGAAGATCCGGCAGTGGAGAATTTACAATATTGAGGCTGAAGATCCGGCAGTGGAGAATTTACAATATTGAAGCTGAAGATCCGGCAGTGGAGAACTGCAATATTGAGGCTGAAGATCCGGCAGTGGAGAATTTACAATATTGAAGCTGAAGATCCGGCAGTGGAGAACTGCAATATTGTAGCTGAAGATCCGGCAGTGGAGAACTGCAATATTGAAGCTGAAGATCCGGCAGTGGAGAACTGCAATATTGATGCTGAAGATCCGGCAGTGGAGAACTGCAATATTGAGGCTGAAGATCCGGCAGTGGAGAATTACAATATTGAAGCTGAAGATCCGGCAGTGGAGAACTGCAATATTGAGGCTGCAGATCCGGCAGTGGAGAACTGCAATATTGATGCTGAAGATCCTGTAGTGGAGAATTTCAATATTGAAGCTGAAGAACCTGCAGCCAATTACAATATTGAAGCTGAAGATCCGGCAGTGGAGAACTGCAATATTGATGCTGAAGATCCGGCAGTGGAGAACTGCAATATTGTAGCTGAAGATCCGGCAGTGGAGAACTGCAATATTGAAGCTGAAGATCCGGCAGTGGAGAACTGCAATATTGAAGCTGAAGATCCGGCAGTGGAGAACTGCAATATTGAGGCTGAAGATCCGGCAGTGGAGAATTACAATATTGAAGCTGAAGATCCGGCAGTGGAGAACTGCAATATTGAGGCTGCAGATCCGGCAGTGGAGAACTGCAATATTGATGCTGAAGATCCTGTAGTGGAGAATTTCAATATTGAAGCTGAAGAACCTGCAGCCAATTACAATATTGAAGCTGAAGACCCGGCAATGGAGAATTGCAATATTGAGGCTGAAGAACCTGCAGTGGAGAATTTTATTGTTGAAGCTGAACAACGTGCAGTGGAAAACTGCATTGTTGAGGCTGAGGAATCTACAATGGAGAATTGCAATGTTGATGTTCTTCCTGGCATTTGAAAGGGTCGCCGAGAGGGAGAAACTCCTGCCAGAGCAGTGGGCACAGGTATTGGTGCCATACTTGATGGGGGATCCCCAGAAAGCATACTATGTTTTAGCTTTGCAGGACGCTAAAGAGCTTAAAATGGAGATTCTTGCACGCTTGGGGCTGACAATGACTCTCAGGGCACAGTGGGTTCACCGTTGGGCGTATCACTCGGACAAACCATAGCGCTCCGAAATGTTTGATTTGTTGCACCTGGTCCAGAAGTGGCTGCAGCCAGAGTCCTCTATGCCTGCGCAGATGGTAGAATGGGTGGTGATGGACCGGTTTGTTCACTCCCTGATGAGGCCCATACAGACTTGGATTGCCCATGGTGATCCCCAGAATGCCGATGAACTGGTCGAGAGATATCAGGGGAGCTGCACCAGGTAAGTAGAACCTATTGCCCGGCAAAGGGAGTGGATACTCAGGAGTTCACAGAGTGAGCATCCCACGACTGTGCTGACAGGAGGAAAACACAAGCTAACAGTATGGAACCCAAAGCTTCTGGACTGGCCAAACCACAAGTGCCAGTAAAAAACAGGACTACTGAACTGTCACTATGCTTCGGTTAACAAGGGAACCAGGAGTACAGGGGACAGCACTGGCGTAGATTGTGAATGAAAGAAGAGAGGACGAGTGTGGATGAAAGAAGAGAGGATGAACGTGGATGAAAGAAGAGAGGATGAATGTGGATGAAAGAAGAGAGGATGAATGTGGATGAAAGAAGAGAGGATGAACGTGGATGAAAGAAGAGAGGATGAATGTGGATGAAAGAAGAGGAAGAGCATAGATGAAAGAAGAGAGGATGAACGTGGATGAAAGAAGAGAGGATGAATGTGGATGAAAGAAGAGAGGATGAACGTGGATGAAAGGAGAGGAAGAGCATAGATGAAAGAAGAGAGGATGAACGTGGATGAAAGAAGAGAGGAAGAGCGTGGATGAAAGAAGAGAGGATGAACGTGGATGAAAGAAGAGAGGATGAACGTGGATGAAAGAAGAGAGGATGAACGTGGATGAAAGAAGAGAGGATGAACGTGGATGAAAGGAGAGGAAGAGCATAGATGAAAGAAGAGAGGATGAACGTGGATGAAAGAAGAGAGGATGAACGTGGATGAAAGAAGAGAGGATGAACGTGGATGAAAGGAGAGGAAGAGCATAGATGAAAGAAGAGAGGATGAACGTCGATGAAAGAAGAGAGGATGAACGTGGATGAAAGGAGAGGGAGAGCATAGATGAAAGAAGAGAGGATGAACGTGGATGAAAGAAGAGAGGATGAAAGTGGATGAAAGAAGAGAGGATGAACGTGGATGAAAGAAGAGAGGATTAACGTGGATGAAAGAAGAGAGGATGAACGTGGATGAAAGAAGAGAGGATGAGCATGGATGAAAGAAGAGAGGATGAACGTGGATGAAAGAAGAGAGGATGAGCGTGGATGAAAGAAGAGAGGAAGAGCATGGATGAAAGAAGAGAGGATGAACGTGGATGAAAAGAGGATGAACATACATGAAAGAAGGGAGGACGAGTGTGTATGAAAGAAGAGAGGATGAGCATGGATGAAAGAAGAGAGGATGAGTGTGGATGAAAGAAGAGAGGATGGGTGTGGATGAAAAGAGAGGATGAACGTGGATGAAAGAAGAGAGGATGAGTGTGGATGAAAGAAGAGAGGACGTGTGTGGATGAAAGAAGAGAGGATGAACGTGGATGAAAGAAGAGAGGATGAACGTAGATGAAAGAAGAGAGGACGAGTGTGGATGAAAGAAGAGAGGACGAGTGTGGATGAAAGAAGAGAGGATGAACGTAGATGAAAGAAGAGAGGAAGAGCATGGATGAAATAAGAGAGGATGAACGTAGATGAAAGAAGAGAGGAAGAGCGTGGATGAAAGAAGAGAGGATGAACATGGATGAAAGAAGAGAGGATGAACGTGGATGAAAGAAGAGAGGATGAACGTGGATGAAAGAAGAGAGGATGAACGTGGATGAAAGAAGAGAGGATGAGCGTGGATGAAAGAAGAGAGGATGAACGTGGATGAAAGAAGAGAGGATGAGCGTGGATGAAAGAAGAGAGGAAGAGCATGGATGAAAGAAGAGAGGATGAACGTGGATGAAAAGAGGATGAACATACATGAAAAAAGGGAGGACGAGTGTGTATGAAAGAAGAGAGGAGGAACGTAGATGAAAGAAGAGAGGATGAGCGTGGATGAAAGAAGAGAGGAAGAGCGTGGATGAAAGAAGAGAGGATGAACGTAGATGAAAGAAGAGAGGACGAGTGTGGATGAAAGAAGAGAGGATGAACGTAGATGAAAGAAGAGAGGATGAGCGTGGATGAAAGAAGAGAGGAAGAGCATGGATGAAAGAAGAGAGGACGAGTGTGGATGAAAGAAGAGAGGATGAACGTGGATGAAAGAAGAGAGGAAGAGCATGGATGAAAGAAGAGAGGATGAACGTGGATGAAAGAAGAGAGGATGAACGTGGATGAAAGAAGAGAGGATGAGCGTGGATGAAAGAAGAGAGGAAGAGCATGGATGAAAGAAGAGAGGATGAACGTGGATGAAAGAAGAGAGGATGAACGTAGATGAAAGAAGAGAGGAAGAGCGTGGATGAAAGAAGAGAGGACGAGTGTGGATGAAAGAAGAGAGGACGAGTGTGGATGAAAGAAGAGAGGATGAACGTGGATGAAAGAAGAGAGGATGAACGTGGATGAAAGAAGAGAGGATGAGCGTGGATGAAAGAAGAGAGGAAGAGCATGGATGAAAGAAGAGAGGATGAACGTGGATGAAAGAAGAGAGGATGAACGTAGATGAAAGAAGAGCGGAAGAGCGTGGATGAAAGAAGAGAGGACGAGTGTGGATGAAAGAAGAGAGGATGAACGTAGATGAAAGAAGAGAGGAAGAGCATGGATGAAAGAAGAGAGGATGAACGTAGATGAAAGAAGAGAGGAAGAGCGTGGATGAAAGAAGAGAGGATGAACATGGATGAAAGAAGAGAGGATGAACGTGGATGAAAGAAGAGAGGATGAACGTGGATGAAAGAAGAGAGGATGAACGTGGATGAAAGGAGAGGAAGAGCATAGATGAAAGAAGAGAGGATGAATGTGGATGAAAGAAGAGAGGATGAACGTGGATGAAAGAAGAGAGGATGAACGTGGATGAAAGGAGAGGAAGAGCATAGATGAAAGAAGAGAGGATGAACGTCGATGAAAGAAGAGAGGATGAACGTGGATGAAAGGAGAGGAAGAGCATAGATGAAAGAAGAGAGGATGAACGTGGATGAAAGAAGAGAGGATGAACGTGGATGAAAGAAGAGAGGATGAATTTGGATGAAAGAAGAGAGGATGAGTGTGGATGAAAGAAGAGAGGACAGGTGTGGATGAAAGAAGAGAGGATGAACGTGGATGAAAGAAGAGAGGATGAGTGTGGATGAAAGAAGAGAGGACAGGTGTGGATGAAAGAAGAGAGGATGAACGTGGATGAAAGAAGAGAGGATGAACGTAGATGAAAGAAGAGAGGATGAGTGTGGATGAAAGAAGAGAGGATGAACGTGGATGAAAGAAGAGAGGATGAGCGTGGATGAAAGAAGAGAGGAAGAGCATGGATGAAAGAAGAGAGGATGAACGTGGATGAAAAGAGGATGAACGTAGATGAAAGAAGAGAGGACGAGTGTGGATGAAAGAAGAGAGGATGAACGTAGATGAAAGAAGAGAGGATGAGCGTGGATGAAAGAAGAGAGGAAGAGCGTGGATGAAAGAAGAGAGGATGAACGTAGATGAAAGAAGAGAGGACGAGTGTGGATGAAAGAAGAGAGGATGAACGTAGATGAAAGAAGAGAGGATGAGCGTGGATGAAAGAAGAGAGGAAGAGCATGGATGAAAGAAGAGAGGACGAGTGTGGATGAAAGAAGAGAGGATGAACGTGGATGAAAGAAGAGAGGAAGAGCATGGATGAAAGAAGAGAGGATGAACGTGGATGAAAGAAGAGAGGATGAGCGTGGATGAAAGAAGAGAGGAAGAGCATGGATGAAAGAAGAGAGGATGAACATGGATGAAAGAAGAGAGGATGAACGTAGATGAAAGAAGATAGGAAGAGCATGGATGAAAGAAGAGAGGAAGAGTGTGGATGAAGGAAGAGAGGACGAGTGTGGATGGATGCATTTGTCACACATGCAGGTGGCACACGTGTTTCGATGACCCACTGTGCCTCAGAACCGGGTTTACTTAGGAAGGGCATAGTTAAGCGGTTACCAGATGTTCACTGGAGCTACTGATGGTGGATTCAGGCTTGAGCTGCAGGTTGCCGCCACGTATCACTCCTGGGCAGTCCCCGATACAGCTGCTGCTGACACCAAGGGTTAGATTCACAGACTTGGACTGCACTCAGGCTCCGTTTAGACTACTCTTCTGGCAGGACAGATACTGACTCAGAGAACAGTGATAGGTACACTTTCAGACACACAAGTCTCTGGTACTGGCTCAGATTGCACTGGAGCAGCTTCAGAGTTCATGGACTGGCCGCATAAGAACCGGGAGAGTACGTTTATGTACTGGCACCACAAGGACCAGGGATTAAGGCTAAGGCATGGACTGCACAAGGACCAGGGATTCAGGTTAAGGCATGGACTGCACAAGGACCAGGGATTCAGGTTAAGGCATGGGCTGCACAAGGAACAGGGACTCAGGTTAAGGCATGGGCTGCGCAAGGAACAGGGATTTAGGTTAAAGCATGGGCTGCACAAGAACCAGAGATTCAGGTTAAGGCATGGGCTGCACAAGGACCAGGGATTCAGGTTAAGGCATGGGCTGCACAAGGACCAGGGATTCAGGTTAAGGCATGGGCTGCACAAGGACCAGGGATTCAGGTTAAGGCATGGGCTGCACAAGGACCAGGGATTCAGGTTAAGGCATGGGCTGCACAAGGAACAGGGATTCAGGTTAAGGCATGGGCTGCACAAGAACCAGGGATTCAGGTTAAGGCATGGGCTGCACAAGGCACAGGGATTTAGGTTAAAGCATGGGCTGCACAAGAACCAGGGATTCAGGTTAAGGCATGGACTGCGCAAGGAACAGGGATTTAGGTTAAAGCATGGGCTGCACAAGAACCAGGGATTCAGGTTAAGGCATGGACTGCACAAGGACCAGGGATTCAGGTTAAGGCAAGGACTGCACAAGGACCAGGGATTCACGTTAAAGCATGGGCTGCACAAGGACTAGGGATTCAGGTTAAGGCATGGACTGCACAAGGAACAAGGATTCAGGTTAAGGCATGGACTGCACAAGGACCAGGGATTCAGGTTAAAGCATGGGCTGCACAAGGACTAGGGATTCAGGTTAAGGCATGGGCTGCACAAGGACCAGGGATTCAGGTTAAGGCATGGACTGCACAAGGACCAGGGATTCAGGTAAAGGCATGGGCTGCACAAGGACCAGGGATTCAGGTTAAGGCATGGGCTGCACAAGGACCAGGGATTCAGGTTAAGGTATGGACTGCACAAGGACCAGGGATTCAGGTTAAGGCATGGGCTGCACAAGGACCAGGGATTCAGGTTAAAGCATGGGCTGCACAAGGACCAGGGATTCAGGTTAAAGCATGGGCTGCGCAAGGAACAGGGATTTAGGTTAAAGCATGGGCTGCACAAGGACCAGGGATTCAGGTTAAGGCATGGGCTGCGCAAGGAACAGGGATTTAGGTTAAGGCATGGGCTGCACAAGGACCAGGGATTCAGGTTAAGGCATGGACTGCACAAGGACCAGGGATTCAGGTTAAGGCATGGGCTGCACAAGGACCAGGGATTCAGGTTAAGGCATGGACTGCACAAGGACCAGGGATTCAGGTTAAGGCATGGACTGCACAAGGACCAGGGATTCAGGTTAAGGCATGGGCTGCACAAGGACCAGGGATTCAGGTTAAGGCATGGACTGCACAAGGACCAGGGATTCAGGTTAAGGCATGGGCTGCACAAGAACCAGGGATTCAGGTTAAGGCATGGGCTGCACGAGGACCAGGGATTCAGGTTAAGGCATGGGCTGCACAAGGACCAGGGATTCAGGTTAAGGCATGGACTGCACAAGGACCAGGGATTCAGGTTAAGGCATGGGCTGCACAAGGACCAGGGATTCAGGTTAAAGCATGGGCTGCACAAGGACCAGGGATTCAGGTTAAGGCATGGGCTGCACAAGAACCAGGGATTCAGGTTAAGGCATGGGCTGCACAAGGACCAGGGATTCAGGTTAAGGCATGGACTGCACAAGGACCAGGTGTCACGATATGGTATGAAATATCATAACTAGTTCTCTTGCTAGCCTGCGTGGGCTAAGCCCCCCTTCTTGGAGTAACAGTTTGTAGCTGCAAATTCCTGGCTTTCCTTCTCTGAGAGTATGGGGGAAGAGAGGTTTTACTGCCGAATGGAATTTACGACTGGCATTTCCTGTGTAAGCTCTTGTTCAGCTATAAGGAAAAGTGGCTCCAAAAATTCATGAAAGATTCTTTGTTTAGTTTTTTGTTAGATATTAGGCAAACGATTTAAGCTAGAAATACGAAAATATATATTCTTAGTCTCACTCGGTGTATCTACACATCCCATGAAACTCGGACTTCTAACTCCATCTGGTAAAGAAGTAGGGATTTCTCTGTAAATATGTATCCCAGTTAGGACATATTTGATCTCATTAGAATGCTCACGTTAATCCGAGATGAAGGATAGGTTGAGTCTGACTCTGTCATGTTTTGTAGCAAAGTTATAGCAAGTAGATAAATTTAAGATTGAAGTACTCAGAATGTAGAGAGAGGAGGGTCTGGATAAGCCAGCCCTTCTGTGATGTCACAGCCTTGAAAGTATAACTGGCTGCACACATCCCCAGCTGACTCTCTCTGCTAGATTTCTTCCTGACTTCTTGTCTTCTCCTGAAGCCAGCAGCATCCCATGGACTGGGATATATGGAAACTGCCCTAGCCTGATTGCCTGCAATGCTTTTAACATGTGAGTGTTATCTTCTCTCATTTATTCCCTTTATGTTATAATTACCCATGTACATATTTGCAATTGTCTCATTTGTAACATCTTATAAAATATTTTTGATAAAGCACTGCCTAATTTTTATGGAATATAATATTTCATATTAGTTCGTTCTCCTGTTCTAAACCGTACCCTAAGTCTCTTGAAGGGAAATACGCTACTGTTGTGTTGGGTTAGCTTCGGACCCGTTTAATCGAAGCTGGTGGCAGCATACGTTTTGTACCGGGTAGTTGGGTGGCGTTATAGCGACTGCGGCATTGATAATTATTGATCCTGCCTAAGTGGGAGTAGTTATCGCGTCGCTGCAGCGTGCCCAATAGCCAGTACATAGTAGGCAGCCTTTCTGGCGACTAATTACCCAGGGTGCAGTACCTAATCTGACCTAAGAGCAAGGGGGGCGCCAGAGAGCTGCAAGTGTTAAGTGGAACTGTAAGCGGGATATACATAAATCCCTGCAGTTCGTGGTATATAGAAAAGCAGCGGGATACCTAGAATAAGCCCCTGCTGTAAACTAAGAGGTCAATAGCCCTGTGTGTGTTTTTTCATCACCTCGTGGAGTGGAGGGATAACTAAGATAAGCCCCCCAGCACATGTGATAGCCGTCTGTTGGCCTAAAGTCACCTCAATCCGTGACGTAGGGGTGACGGTCACGGTGTGAATCCTGACCCATTGGTGACAGCGGTCAGGGGAATCGTGACAATTGGTGGCAAGGCGGTGGGATATCTTAGAGCATTAGTGATTTGGTTTGAGTAATCATTCCTCTCACTAAAAACTTGCAGAAAGTTCTTGCGAGGACTCTGCGCAAATAAGTTTGGAGAACGAACTCAGTGCTTTTTAGTTGTGAGACAATTGCGTACTGGTAATTATCCCTTCCCTTTCTCTTCGTTTTTCTATCCTATCTTTTATTTGGCAACCATGGCTGCGAAAGGGGAAGCCTGGTACAACCAGCAGAAGAAGGACTCTCTTGCTGGGATATGCACGTACCATGGCCTGAACCCCCAGGGTAAGACCAAGACTCAAATGGTCGCTGAACTGGTGCAATTTGAAGCCGACCAAGCCAGGTCACAGAGCCCAGAGGCCGCAGAAGCCAGCACAAGCGAACATGGTGCTGCAGCAGAGGTCCAACCACTGAATGCCGGCCCTGTTAGCAATCCGGGCGAATTGGACCCCCACCTGCAGGCGGCCTTGGAAGAACTCCCCACTGATGACCATGAGGGACGCTTACGGCTGATTCAGCAGTATCAGCAGGAGGCCCGAGCCGAACGAGAGGCCCAGCGAGAGGCTGAGAGAGCCGAGCGCCAAGCCCAGCGAGCACATGAACTGGAGATGCTCCGGCAGGGGGGGGATGCCCTCCACCACCCAGAGACGTGAGCCCAGCAGCGCTCAGATACCTAAGCCCCGGCCCGATCACTTTCCTGTTATGGAGAAGGACGGAGACTTGGACACTTTTCTGCGGGCCTTTGAGAAAGCCTGCAGACAGTACCGGCTGCCTACAGATGAATGGGCCCGATACCTGACACCAGGGCTGAGAGGCAAAGCTCTGGAGGCGTTTGCTGCCCTCCCTCAAGAATAAGATGGTGACTATGAGGCCATCAAGCAGGCTCTGATAGCCAAGTACCAGCTTACACCCGAGGTGTACCGTAGAAAGTTCCGGACCCTCCAACGTGGCCCACACGACAGCTACAGTGATGTGGTGCATGGACTGGGGACCCACTTTGACCAGTGGACCCAAGGACTGTCAGTGACCACCTTTGCACAGCTGCGAGACCTGATGATCAAAGACCAGTTCTTTCATCTTTGCCCAGCTGAGGTGCGACAGTTCGTGATGGACAGAGAACCCAAAGACGTGACGAAAGCAGCGCAGATTGCCGATGCCTATGAAGCCAACCGTAGATCGGAAGTGCGGAAGCCAGTCACCACCAGCTGGAGAGGGGGTAAGCCTGCAACCAACGCCAGTACCCCTGCCAGCCAACACACCAGAGGTCCTGGCCCTGTGGCCAACAACACCAGACCTACCACCGAACCTCGCAAGTGTTTCACCTGCAATCAGACTGGTCATATCAGTACCTACTGCCCAGCCAAGCAGAAGAACACCCCAGCCAAGGCCCCAGGGCCTAATGCAGCAGTTCTTTTGGTGGGTGGTGTGGTTGGGAGGGTGTGTGACAACGTACAGCCCGTCACTGTGGGAGGCCACGTTGCTACAGGCCTCAAGAACACCGGGGCTGAACGAACCCTCATCCGACCCGAACTGGCAGCCCCTGAAGAAATCATTCCGGTGAAAACCCTAACTGTCACTGGGATTGGGGGCATCCGCTGTCCCTTACCGATGGCCCGGGTTTTTATTGATTGGGGTGCTGGGAGCGGGGTGAAGGAAGTGGGGCTGTCTGATAATTTGCCCACTGATGTTTTGTTGGGGACTGATTTGGGGAGGATGTTTGCATACTACGTTCCTGACACCCCTCCCCAATCTACTAATGCGGGTAAAGTTAACCCTGATGATGATGATGATGATGGGAAATCGCATGTGTTACCTGACCATGCTTTATCTTGTAATGATGCATCTAATAACCATTTTTTCCCTAGGATTGATGGTGAAAATGTTGTACCTGTGCCAGCTGAACCTGATAATGATTTTTCTGTGAAGGTTAATGTGTCCATAGGTACAGGCGTGCCCAGCCACGTCGCTCTGCGGAGTGAGACGGCTGAGGAACCCCTAACAGGGGCAAGTGTCGGTGCTACAGGAAATGGGGAGATTCATGGGAACCGTGAGGAAGGTGATGCCATGAAAGTGACCAGTGCCACCGAGGAAGGTAACTGACCCATAAGTAGCACTGCCCCTGGAGTGTTGGGGGTGGATGGGGAGGTAGAGCCCATAGCAGCGCCGGCTGATGGGACTGTAGAAACCCCCGGGGAGACAGCCTACGAGTGCCCGGAACGCAGATAACTGTCAGCCTTCCGGACCCTCCTCAGTCATCACTGTGACTGAACCAGAGGTGGACCCAGAGCAGGTCCAAGAGGGTTCCCGTGGGGAAGGGACCCTGACGTCGCTTCTGGCTTCCCCTAGCCAGGAGTTTCAGGCCGCTCTGCACACAGATGCGAGCCTAGAGAGTTTGAGACAACTTGCCGGGATTCAGGTTAAGGCATGGGCTGCACAAGGACCAGGGATTCAGGTTAAGGCATGGACTGCACAAGGACCAGGTGTCACGATATGGTATGAAATATCATAACTAGTTCTCTTGCTAGCCTGCGTGGGCTAAGCCCCCCTTCTTGGACTAACAGTTTGTAGCTGCAAATTCCTGGCTTTCCTTCTCTGAGAGTATGGGGGAAGAGAGGTTTTACTGCCGAATGGAATTTACGACTAGCATTTCCTGTGTAAGCTCTTGTTCAGCTATAAGGAAAAGTGGCTCCAAAAATTCATGTAAGATTCTTTGTTTAGTTTTTTGTTAGATATTAGGCAAACGATTTAAGCTAGAAATACGAAAATATATATTCTTAGTCTCACTCGGTGTATCTACACATCCCATGAAACTCGGACTTCTAACTCCATCTGGTAAAGAAGTAGGGATTTCTCTGTAAATATGTATCCCAGTTAGGACATATTTGATCTCATTAGAATGCTCACGTTAATCCGAGATGAAGGATAGGTTGAGTCTGACTCTGTCATGTTTTGTAGCAAAGTTATAGCAAGTAGATAAATTTAAGATTGAAGTACTCAGAATGTAGAGAGAGGAGGGTCTGGATAAGCCAGCCCTTCTGTGATGTCACAGCCTTGAAAGTATAACTGGCTGCACACATCCCCAGCTGACTCTCTCTGCTAGATTTCTTCCTGACTTCTTGTCTTCTCCTGAAGCCAGCAGCATCCCATGGACTGGGATATATGGAAACTGCCCTAGCCTGATTGCCTGCAATGCTTTTAACATGTGAGTGTTATCTTCTCTCATTTATTCCCTTTATGTTATAATTACCCATGTACATATTTGCAATTGTCTCATTTGTAACATCTTATAAAATATTTTTGATAAAGCACTGCCTAATTTTTATGGATATACATAAATCCCTGCAGTTCGTGGTATATAGAAAAGCAGTGGGATACCTAGAATAAGCCCCTGCTGTAAACTAAGAGGTCAATAGCCCTGTGTGTGTTTTTTCATCACCTCGTGGAGTGGAGGGATAACTAAGATAAGCCCCCCTGCACATGTAATAGCCATCTGTTGGCCTAAAGTCACCTCAATCCGTGACGTAGGGGTGACGGTCACGGTGTGAATCCTGACCCATTGGTGACAGCGGTCAGGGGAATCGTGACACCAGGGATTCAGGTTAAGGCATGGGCTGCACAAGGACCAGGGATTCAGGTTAAGGCATGGACTGCCCAAAGACCAGTGACTCAGGTTAATGAATGGGCTTCTCAAGAACCAGTGACTCAGGTTAATGAATGGGCTTCCCAAGAACCATGGGACCTAACAACTAACTAGTATGAAACCTACACACTAATGAATTAACCTTGCTTCGGCACCTCCCTACTGGGGAGCGTTCCTTTTATACTAAATGTCTCTCAACCATTGGCTTGGGCAGTTTACTATGTGCGCGATGCCCCTTTGAGAGCAGGGGAACGTGTGTGCACTAGACGCACCTCTGGAAGTACTGTACAGCATGCACAGGGCAAGAAAGCAACGAGGATGTGCTAATTGGTGGGGAGGTGACAACTTGTCAGCAGTGGTGAGTAGGTCGGGTCCCTGCACTGGGGGGGAAGAGGCACCATGCAGTGGTGCCTGCATAAGTGTTCTGGTAACCCCCTTATGCCTTCTCTTCTTCAAACCCGCGAGGACTCTTTACAGAACAATTATGACTTATCCTTTATTACAAAAAATACTAAACATAGCACAGCAGCACTAGGGCTGAAAAAGCCTTTTTCTCTGGTCTTTTTTTGTCAATATGTTGACAAAACATTAATATTAGCTTTCTCAGCCCTAGTGCTGTGTGATTTTTAGCATGTTTTTCATAATAAAGCATAAGTTTTAAATTTTTACATGGAAGCTGGATCTACTTTTTCTTCTATTCATTGTCTTGCCATGTGATGGCTCAGGACGGAGTTCCGTGCATCTGACCTAGTATATTGGTGAGCTGATCTTCATACTTTATAACTAGAGAAATTAGGACCCGACACATCTTCACGGGTTCCCTCCAATCCACTTGAAGAAAGGTTACGTCTCTCACCAGCTTCTCAACTAGGATGCTCCTCTCCATTAAGCTATCCTCAGTGTAGGACGAAGTGGGGCTGGTACCAGGAACTTTGCATAGTGAAGTCTCAATCCTCAATGAGACCAGCTACCACCCTAGAGGATTCAAGGACCAACTGAAGTTTCTCCTCACCTAGTTAGTGGATTGTAGAGACTTGAAAGATGCCACCGCCTTGATGTGCTCTTCAACCGATCACCTAGAAACTGAAAATACCTTCTCAGGGTTCATCTTCAGCCTGGTCTCCAAGACAACATGTCTTTGAGGCGGGGAGGTTCCTGAGTGCAGATTATCGGAAGAATCATCGGGACTCTTTGGGGACATCGCCTCCGCTTCCCTTTCTTCGGAGACCCTAGCACTCAGCGAGTTGGTGACTAGCAGACCTGGTAGATAAGATGTTGACACTTGTGGCTGAACTGGACATTTAGGGACCAGACACATCTTGTGACTCCACTGTGTCCAACAAAGCACTTCTCAAGTTCTCCAGACTAGAATCGGCATTTGAGTTCTCAACCTAATTAAAATGGATGGCATAAACCAGTCAGCACATGGAGCTCTAGCTGCTGAGAAATTACTTGACTGCTCTTGGGTAGGTCTTGTTCCTTCATCCGACAACACCCTCATTGGATTCTAGAGCTGTCGGTCGGGAATCTGACACTGACTCTCCATGGCTTGCACTAAGAACTTTCCCTCCAGACTGAAGTCTCCACACCACACGGACATAGTCACAGTCATAAGTGGTGTAAGGATACTCTCACCAAGGGTAACCTCTCCTACTGGCCCAAGGCTTTGGAGTTTTTCAGACTACATTGGACAAAGACAGCAGGGAAATTTCACACAACAGTGATACTGCAAACCCTTGACAGAGTCCCGGTTGCTGCTCAGCCAGCCAACTACTGTTGATCTTCATGGATTTCGTACGGGCAGCTACTTCAAGAGGTTGGGGAATTGGTAGCTTCTGGAAGAACAGAACTAGACATGTTGGTCGCCTGATACTCAACACCTCTCTGGTCTGCTTCTGGAAGCCGGGAAGGGAGGTTGTTGCAGAAGATTCTAGATTCGACTCATAGAAGACCTTTTGGAAGGCCAACAGGATGGCCTGCAGGTCCGAGGTGACAAGATCCCCCTCTCTGCCATAGAGTGTTGAGCCGTGCTAGGGCTTCCACCTTAATCCAATCAGAAGAAAATTGATGTCACCAATAATTATAGTGCTGCATGCACTGCTCTAGGAAACCACGGCGCTGCTTCGGTTCCCCATCATACCAAGGTGGATCACACAGGACAGGTTCCTTTCCATGAGCCTAAGTTGCAGGTTAATTAGGCACAGCCACAGGAACTGCAACTTGGGCTGGTGCAGCAAATGTAAGGGCTTTCAGTCGGGCATCCAGCATTTGTGGATGGAGCAAAATTTCTTCCTGTTGCTCACACTGGCAAAACAATTGTTGCTATAGCTCTGAGTGTGATAGGCCAAGGGGATCAGCAGGGTCCATGGTGTAAGCAAACTGTCAGACACGCAGTTGGTGCACGTGGTTCATGGACCCACTGTGCCACAGGACCAGACTTACCTAGAAAGGGATGTAGCTAAGCAGCTACCTGGTGTTTACTGGAGCTCCTGATAGTGGAGTCATGCATAAGGTGCATGTAGCCACCACTTACCACTTCTATGCAGTCCCCGATTCTGCAGCTACTGACCCCAAGGGTCAGGTTCGTTAACATGAACACAGAATCAAGACTACTCCTTGGGCAGGATGGATACTGACATGGAGTACAGAGATAGGTACTTGTTCAGACACACAAGTCTTGGGTACTGGTTCCACCGGAGTTCAGGGACCACCAGTGTGGCTTCATCGTTAATGGACTGGCCGCACAAGAACCAGGAGAGAATGTTCAGGCACTGGCCGCACAATGACCAGGTGACCAGGTTCAGGAACCGGATGCACAAGGACCAGAGGAGCAGGTTCAGGATCTGGTTGCACCAGGACTAGGGGAGTATGTTTAGGCACAATCCACACAAGGACCAGGGAAGCACGTTCAGGCACTGGCTGCACAAGAGTCAGATGACCTAACAACTCAGTAGTAGGAAACCAACAAACTAATGAACTAACGTTGCCTTGGCACCTCCCTATTGGGTAGGGTGCCTTTTATACAAAATGCCTCAAAGCCAGTGGCTGTGGGCATTTTACTACAGTATATGCATGCTGTACCTTTAAGAGCAGGAGAGATGTGCCGAACAACTGGGAGGTGACAACTTGTCCACAGTGATGAGTATTTCTGTGTCTCTGCATGGAGGGGCAGGAGAATCAAGCAGGGGTGCTCTCATTAGTGTTACAGAATGAATGTGATGCTGTTATGAGGTAATGTCCACTCTGAAGTTGTCAGGATCATTGGCTCCCACTATGACATGTGTTGGGCAGGGGATTTACTGGGGCTGAACATTGAAATGTTGTGTTCTTTTGGTGGCTCATTTAATACCTGAAGCAGGGAGCTGAACTGCTGCCCTGACAGTAGCACTGAGCCCGGGATGAGCTGCTGCCAGCCTCACATTACTTCTCTGGTGTCTGTAATCTCTCACAATGAGGGAGTAGACATGAAGTGTTGAGTGATTTTGGGAGTGATGAAAACTTCAAGATGCATGACACATCTGTTATATTACTGCCAGAAAACAGAAAGTGAAACGTGAGAAGGTGGAGGGTCAGGGTTAGCCAGTGAGAAGGTGGAGGGTGAAGGTTAGATGATTAGAAGGTGTACAGTCAGGGTTAGCATGTGAGAAGGTGTATGGTCAGGGTTAGCCACTGAGAAGGTGGAGGGTCAGGGTTAGCTGATTAGAAGATGTACGGTCATGTTGATGGAGACGATGGGGGGTCACCAGATACTGGTGATGGAGACAATAGTCGGTCATCAGATGCCAGTGATGGAGACGATGGGCGGTCACCAGATATTGTTGATGGAGAAGATGGGGGGTCACCAGATACTGGTGATGGAGACGGTGGTCGGTCATCAGATAGTGTTGATGGAGGTGATGGTCGGTCACCAGATTCTGTTGATGGTAATGATGGGCAGTCATCAGATACTGTTGACGGAGTTGATGGGCGGTCACCAGATACTGTTGATGGAGGTGACGGCCTATCAACCAACAATGATGATGCAGGTGAAGGGCGATCACCAGACACTGATGATGGAGACGACGTAAGATCACCAGATACTGATGATGGAGGTGATGGGCTATCAACAAACACTGATGATGGAGGCAACAGGTGGTCACCAGAAACTGATGATGGAGGTGATGGGCAATCAACAGATACTGATGACAAAGGTGACAAGTGGTCACCAGATACTGATGATGGAGGCGACAGGAGGTCACCAGAAACTGATGGTGGAGGTGATGGGTGGTCACCAGATACTGATGATGGAGAGGATGGGCGGTCACCAGATACTGATGATGGAGGCAACAGGTGGTCACCAGAAACTGATGGTGGAGGTGATGGGTGGTCACCAGAAACTGATGGTGGAGGTGACGGGTGGTCACCAGATACTGATGGTAGAGGTTATGGGCAGTCACCAGATACTGATGATGGAGGTGATGAGCGGTCACCAGTCATGTTTAATGTATTTGTCTATATTTGCCTCGTATTCACATGTAAAGCGCCATGGAATAAATGGCGCTATAAAAATGTATAATAATAATAATACTGATGATGGAGGTGACAGGAGGCAACCAGATACTGATGATGGAGGTGACGAGCGGTCATTAGATACTGATGATGATGGTTATGGGCGGTCAGTAGATACTGATGAAGGAGGAGACAGGAGGTCACCAGATACCGATGGTGGAGGTGACGGGTGGTCACCATATATTGCTGGTGGATGTGATGGCTGGTCGCCAGATACTGATGGGATTTACATTTCTCTTCTCTTGATCCCCTTTTTTTAATTGATAAAAATGACTATATTTGCATAATGTAACGATGTCCCCTCTATCCATGGTTCACATTAGTCTACACCACTGAAATAGTTGCAAATGAATAGGAAAATGGCGAAGAATCACAGAATGGAAATTACATCTAACTTTTATTGATCTGTAAAATGTTAACATATGACAGTGGGTGACACGGTGTCTGAGCCGCTATTCTCATCCTTATTGATGAATATCACCTTGACGCGATGTACAGACTCTGTGTGTCAGACATATGGAACGCTGACTGCGTTATCAGCATCTATTGGATAAAACTGCCTGAAACTTTTGCACAGCCCAGTATGATGGCACAGCCATTGGATCTTTCTTCATACAGCGAGGAACGTCTATAAATGGACGGTCTGATATATTGTGGAGACCAGCTGCGACAAAGGGTTAATGAGATCTGTGGTATGTGATCTGTAAACATCAAGTCATGGAGAAACTACCAGTCCTGGTGGGAGGATCTGAAGACCTGAGGAAGGTGAAGACAGTACACATGTGGGCCAGAGCCAAGTCTGAGCACAAGGTCGGTGTAATAAAGCCGAAAACTGTGCATTGGGGAAGGGGCTGAAAGAAAGGCACTGCCAGACCTCCATGTCCCCTTCAGATTGCTCTGACTCATCAAGACTCTTCTGCCCCATTCCAGACTTCTCGTTCTCCTCCAGATTCCTCCGTTCTTGTCTTCCAGACTCCTCTGTTTTTCTCATCCAAACATCTGTCTTTCTCCCTCCCCAGACTCCCCTGTCCTCTGCCGAGCTCCTCTGTTTTCCTTCTTCTTCAGACTCCTCTGTCTTTCTCCTTCTCCAGACAACTGTTTTCTTTCTCCAGTCTCCTCTGTTCATCTCTTCGAGACTCATAAAGTATGTTTGTCATGGGTGTGTCAGATGCTACAGTCGCTCTGCATCTTTGTGTTTGGCATTGCAGACGCCTTTTTTATCCTTCTGACTTTTGGACCCAGTGGCAACCTCCCTTCGGCTGTAATTGACACACCTGGCCTGGATGTTTATAAACTCCCAGTCTGCTTCAAGGAGTCACCGGGGACATTCACGTTTTCCCTTGTGAAGGCTTGGTGCCAGGTACGGACTGGGGCTGAAATTCAGTTCTGGCATTTGAAATCCACAAGCCCATGCTGTCCCCGTCCCCATGAACCAGATGAGATATATTACTAATATAACCCTGGATGGAGGAAAGGAAGATTTTCTACAAGACCAATATTTCTAATGATCCCCGCGGCCGCTGGGGTAAGTGACGGAGTCAGCAACTGTGCTCTCCATCACAACTCTTAACAGTATGGATGTCTGGAGAACACCAATCAATTTTGTTAACAACGTAGCAGACAAGGCAGCCCATGACCAGACAGGCCCTTCTGGCATTTGCCAGAATTGCCAAATGGCCAGTCCGGCCCTGCTTGGTGCTATAGCATGCGGCTTACCTACTATCTGGTGCAGTTGGAGGATGTTTGGTGTTACCTCTCTGAATCTGCTCAAGTTAAGTTGCTTCCCCTTATTTGTCTCCCTTCTTGTCTCTAGTGTACTCTGGGGACTGACCAGTGCTCATACCTCCTCTCGCTATTCAGGGCCTAGCTCTAGGGACATACAGGGCTTAGGTTCCTGCTTGGCGATTGGTGTGGAACCAATATAGAGATGGTAGGGGAGGCAGAGTGCTATTAGATCTACCTAGGGGTCTCCCTGAGGGTCATTTTGAGAGTCTGGTCATGCCTTTCGGTCTGACCAATGCACCAGCGGTGTTTCAGCATTTCATTAACGATATTTTCCATCATGTAGTTGGCAGGTTTATGGTGGTCTATTTGGATGATATTTTGGTTTACTCACTTGATTTTGAGACACATCAGGGCTATGTTAAACAGATGTAGCAAATATTAAAGGGTAACAATCTATATGCCAAACTAGAAAAATGTGTTTTTGCCGTCCACGAGGTACAGTTTTTGGGGTACCTCTTGTCATCTTTGGGTTCTTGGATGGATCCAGAGAAGATCTATGCTGTCCTTGATTGGGACCGTCCCGAGAATCTGAAAGCTCTACTATGTGTTCTGGGCTTTACTAATTATAGTAACATAGTAACATAGTAACATAGTAACATAGTTAGTAAGGCCGAAAAAAGACATCTGTCCATCCAGTTCAGCCTATATTCCATCATAATAAATCCCCAGATCTACGTCCTTCTACAGAACCTAATAATTGTATGATACAATATTGTTCTGCTCCAGGAAGACATCCAGGCCTCTCTTGAACCCCTCGACTGAGTTCGCCATCACCACCTCCTCAGGCAAGCAATTCCAGATTCTCACCGCCCTAACAGTAAAGAATCCTCTTCTATGTTGGTGGAAAAACCTTCTCTCCTCCAGAGAATGCCCCCTTGTGCCCGTCACCTTCCTTGGTATAAACAGATCCTCAGTGAGATATTTGTATTGTCCCCTTATATACTTATACATGGTTATTAGATCGCCCCTCAGTCGTCTTTTTTCTAGACTAAATAATCCTAATTTCGCTAATCTATCTGGGTATTGTAGTTCTCCCATCCCCTTTATTAATTTTGTTGCCCTCCTTTGTACTCTCTCTAGTTCCATTATATCCTTCCTGAGCACCGGTGCCCAAAACTGGACACAGTACTCCATGTGCGGTCTAACTAGGGATTTGTACAGAGGCAGTATAATGCTCTCATCATGTGTATCCAGACCTCTTTTAATGCACCCCATGATCCTGTTTGCCTTGGCAGCTGCTGCCTGGCACTGGCTGCTCCAGGTAAGTTTATCATTAACTAGGATCCCCAAGTCTTTCTCCCTGTCAGATTTACCCAGTGGTTTCCCGTTCAGTGTGTAATGGTGATATTGATTCCTTCTTCCCATGTGTATAACCTTACATTTATCATTGTTAAACCTCATCTGCCACCTTTCAGCCCAAGTTTCCAACTTATCCAGATCCATCTGTAGCAGAATACTATCTTCTCTTGTATTAACTGCTTTACATAGTTTTGTATCATCTGCAAATATCGATATTTTACTGTGTAAACCTTCTACCAGATCATTAATGAATATGTTGAAGAGAACAGGTCCCAATACTGACCCCTGCGGTACCCCACTGGTCACAGCGACCCAGTTAGAGACTATACCATTTATAACCACCCTCTGCTTTCTATCACTAAGCCAGTTACTAACCCATTTACACACAATTTCCCCCAGACCAAGCATTCTCATTTTGTGTACCAACCTCTTGTGCGGCACGGTATCAAACGCTTTGGAAAAATCGAGATATACCACGTCCAATGACTCACCGTGGTCCAGTCTATAGCTTACCTCTTCATAAAAACTGATTAGATTGGTGACAGGAGCGATTTCTCATAAACCCATGCTGATATGGAGTTAAACAGTTATTCTCATTGAGATAATCCAGAATAACATCCCTCAGAAACCCTTCAAATATTTTACCAACAATAGAGGTTAGACTTACTGGCCTATAATTTCCAGGTTCACTTTTAGAGCCCTTTTTGAATATTGGCACCACATTTGCTATGCGCCAGTCCTGCGGAACAGACCCTGTCGCTATAGAGTCCCTAAAAATAAGAAATAATGGTTTATCTATTACATTACTTAGTTCTCTTAGTACTCGTGGGTGTATGCCATCCGGACCCGGAGATTTATCTATTTTAATCTTATTTAGCCGGTTTCGCACCTCTTCTTGGGTTAGATTGGTGACCCTTAATATAGGGTTTTCATTGTTTCTTGGGATTTCACCTAGCATTTCATTTTCCACCGTGAATACCGTGGAGAAGAAGGTGTTTAATATGTTAGCTTTTTCCTCGTCATCTACAACCATTCTTTCCTCACTATTTTTTAAGGGGCCTACATTTTCAGTTTTTATTCTTTTACTATTGATATAGTTGAAGAACAGTTTGGGATTAGTTTTACTCTCCTTAGCAATGTGCTTCTCTGTTTCCTTTTTGGCAGCTTTAATTAGTTTTTTAGATAAAGTATTTTTCTCCCTATAGTTTTTTAGAGCTTCAATGGTGCCATCCTGCTTTAGTAGTGCAAATGCTTTCTTTTTACTGTTAATTGCCTGTCTTACTTCTTTGTTTAGCCACATTGGGTTTTTCCTATTTCTAGTCCTTTTATTCCCACAAGGTATAAACCGCTTACACTGCCTATTCTTACCGGAAATTCATCTGGAATTATTCTGTAGTTGTGAAACTCCTTACTGACATGATAAGGAAGGGGTCTGATTTTTCCAAATTATCTGACGCTGCCCTGTGGGCTTTTTCCTTACTAAAGAGCTGTTTTGCCATGGACCCTATACTCAGTCAACCCGATATTTCCAAACTCTTTGATGTGGAGGTTGATGCGTTGGAGGTGGGGTTTGGGGATGTGTTGTCTCCTGGTCCGTTCCTGGATAAATGGCATCCATGCGCTTTCTTTTCTAAGAAATTGTCCTCAACTGAGAGAGCTTATGACGTGGGTAATAGGGAACTTTTGGCAATTAAATTGGCATTTGAAGAATGGAGACATTGGTTGGAGGGGGCTGTCCATCCCATTACTGTTATTACTGACCATAAGAACTTGTCATATCTTCAATCGGCTAAACGTCTCAACCCTAGGCAGGCTAGATGGTCCCTGTTTTTTGCTAGGTTCAATTTTGTTGTCACTTTCCGTCCATGAGTCAAAAATGTCAAGGCTGATGCTTTGTCCCAGAGCTTCCCTGGTGGTGATGACCATGAGAACCCTGCCCCAATATAGCAGAAGGGGGTAGTCATTTCGGCATTGTACCTTGAGCTGGAGGGTGAGGTGTTGGAGGCCGAGGAGGTCGCCCCGGCCTCCTGCCCTTCAGGGAGGTTATTTGTACCATCTAATCTGTGCCGGAAAGTAATTAAGGAACATCACAACTCTGTGCTTACTGGTCATCCAGGTGGTAAGGCAACTGTGAACCTCCATTCTCATCGTTTTTGGTGGCTGTGGTTGCATTGGGATGTGGTTGAACATGTACCTGCTTGTAGTATCTGCGCGCGTTCTAAGGTTTTGCATACCTGTCTGTTTGGTACTCTTCTTCCGCTACCTATTCTTAGCAGGCCTTGTATCCACTTGTTCATAGAATTTATTACTAACCTACTGGTATCTGCAGGCAAGACTGTGGTTTTTGTGGTTTTAGATGATTCATTTCATAGATTTAACGGCACTTCCGAGTGCCAAGACTTGCTCCGGTGTTTATAAATGAGATTGTGAATATTCATGGAGCTCCCTCTGATGTGGTGTCAGATCGGAGGACCCAATTTGTTTCCAAGTTCTGGAGGGCATTCTGTTCTCAACTGGGTGTGCAGCTGTCCTTTTCCTATGCCTTCCATTCCCGGTCAAATGGACAGACCGAGCACGTTAATCAGAATTTGGAGACTTACCTCAGGTGTTTTGTCTCCGAGAATCAAGAGGATTGGGCATCCTACTTACCGCTGGCAGAATTTACTATTAATAATCATCGTCAGGAGTCTACCGTCACGTCACCGTCCTTTGGTGTGTACGGTTACCATCCATACTATGTGGGTTTCAGCATCAGAGGTGAACGCCCCCAGTCTGGTTCATTCATTCCACACCTCTTATCCTGAGAAGCCTGGTCTTGAGTGTCCGGAGGCCACTCGTAGAAGGGGGTACTGTCACGGGTGTGTCAGACGCTACAGACAGTCGCTCTGCATCTGACTGCAGAAGATCTCTGCGTTTGGCATTACAAATGCCTTCTTAATCCTTCTGACTTTTGGACCCAGTGGCAACCTTCCTCTGGCTCTTTTTGACACACCTGGACCTGGGTGTTTATAGACGCCGGTCTGCTTCTGGGAGTCGCTGGTGATATTCACATTTTGCCTTTGTGAAAGTTTGGAGCTACAGCAGTCAGCTAACTTCCTCCCTGGTGCTGTTGGAGGACATTTGGTGTTATTTCCCTGGAGTCTGCTCAAGTTAAGTTGCTTCCTCTTGTTTGTCTCCCTTCTTATCTTTTGTGTTATTTATATCTGTCTTTTTGATCGCGTGTTGTTCCACTTTTTGTTCGGCGGTATGATAATAAAGCGTTTTTTGCCTAGTTTTTTTTTTCGGTGTTCAGTGAAGGGGTTAACTAGTGGGACAGTTTTATAGGTCGGGCCGTTACGGATGCGGCGATGCTAAATATGTGTACTTTTACTGTTTTTTTTATTTACGTAAAGAAATGTATTTATTGGAATAATATTTTTTTATTATTTATTTAGGGTTTTGTTGTTGTTTTTTTAACACATGTAAATATATATATATTTTTTTTTTACTTTGTCCCAGGGGAGGACATCATGTTATACTGTCAGATCGCTGATCAGCGATCACACAGGCACTGCAGGGAGGCTTCCCGGCGCCTTATCTCAGCAGGTGCTTGCAAGCCACCTCCCTGCTGGACCCGGAAGGAGCCCCATGGCCATTTTGGATCCGGGGCCTGCAGGGAGGAGGACAGAGGAGACACTCGGAGCAATGTGATCACATCGCGTTGCTCCGAGGGTCTCAGGGAAGCACGCACCGAGCCCCCTCCCTGCGTGATGCTTCCCTGTGCCGCCGGAACGCTGCGATCATGTTTGATCACAGTGTTCCAGGGGATAATGTGCTGGGGGTGGTCCGTGGTCAGCTGACACCTGGCCGTGATCGGCCGCGCTCCTCCCTGAGCGCGGCTGATCGCGTTAGACATACTATCCCGTCGCTGGTCATACAGGCCCATACCACCTCGATGGGATAGTACGTCTAGTGTCAGAAAGGGGTTAAGAAGATTAATGCCTCCTGATGCCCCTCTAAAAATAGGCTCTGTGTCTTTAAGAGTCCCTCCTTCATAAATAAAACAAGATGGGTCTGCGTATGCATCACACACCACATGGCCGGCTAGGGGGGTTACATGTTACAATGACATTTCCCAGTGAATGCATTTGTCTTGGTTGAAAGCAATGTTACAGTTGAAAAACGCATCAAAAACGCTGCATGTGAACATAGCCCAAGTGGGGGAGGAATATTTTGGTCTGGGGTTAATTATTTTGCCTTAAATACAAGTCATTACCCTGAAAAGGATGTACCTAACATATCTCCCAGCAAAATCCATTTTGGTTACATTTTTGTATGTTTTTGGTGCACCTGTAAAAATTGCGAGAAACTCTGACAACATTGCTTACAGCTGGGACCTAGGAGTCAGGAATGGTTCCAGGGGCGATCCCCATGATGTTCCTGTGTCATTTGAGCAGTGTTTCCATCATTTTCAGACATCCCCGGGGGGGATCTCGGTAAAAATTCTCGGGTCTCCCATAGACTTACATTGAGCTCGTTGCTCTGACCGAGTACCCGAGTATTCCAATCTGCTCGACCCGAGCAACGAGCACCCGAGCATTTTAGTGCTCGCTCATCACTAAAAATAACCAAAAGATGCACACATGGCAACTACAGAACAAAGGAAAGGGGATAAAGAAAGAAGCCCCGCGTACATTACGACTGATCTACGCACAATCTTCCTTATTTCTCCTGGCTCTGACACTGCTGTCTGTGTACCAGATACTGTACAGGGTCCCATCCAGGCCCCTCATCCCGCGTCCTGGGCAGAGGAGAGGAGGGAGATAATTATATGCATGGAGAAACTGTACCAGGAAGCAGCTCTAATCTACAGTGGGGAAAAAAGTATTTAGTCCGCCACCAATTGTGCAAGTTTTCCCACTTACAAAGATGAGAGAGGCGCCTGTAATTGACATCATAGGTAGACCACAACTATGAGAGTCAAAATGAGAAAACAAATCCAGAAAATCACCGAGTCTGATTTGGAAGATTTATTTTTCAAATTATGGTGGAAAATAAGTATTTGGTCACCTAAAACATGCAAGATTTCTGGCTCTCACAGACCTGTAACTTCTTCTTTAAGAGGCTCCTCTGTCCTCCACTCATTACCTGTAGTAATGGCTCATGTTTGACCTTGTTATCGGTATAAAAGACACCTGTGCACACCCTCAAACAGTCTGACTCCAAACTCCACTATGGTGAAGACCAAAGAGCTGTCGAAGTGTAAGCCGGTTACAGGATGCAGTGACAGACAGAGGCAGAGCAAGGGTTAAAACAAAATTAAATTTTTTACAATAACTACTCCCCACAGGGAGAAAACACAACAGAGATAACAGGTCAGCAGAACATGGAATCGAGAGCAAGGAAAAAATGGGTATGGAGGGGAAAAAAATAGAAAATAAAAGAAACGGAAAAAAAAATAATTCCAGGGGAGAGAACAAAGGAAAACAAAAATAATTTCTTCAACAACCGTCGACTTTAGGAAACTGGTTCATTACAAAGAGTTCGTGTCATGCAGCTGCAGTGCAGTACAGCGCAACCTCCACCAGGGGGAGCCTGGTAGTGAAGCCAGACTGCACACACAGAGCAACTGAACAGACGCCACCTAGTAGCGAGAGCGAGGTCAGGAAAACCAAGTCAGAGCACAACAGTACAAAAGGAGTTAGACAGAATGGATAGTCAGGACTAGGGTTGAGCGAAACGGGTTGAACATTTTCAAAAGTCGCCGACTTTTGACAAAGTTGGGTTTCATGAAACCCGATCCGACCCCTGTGCGGGGTCGGCCATGCGGTATGCGACTTTCGCGCCAAAGTCGCGTTTCAATGACGCGAAAAGCGCCATTTCTCAGCCAATGAAGGTAAACGCAGAGTGTGGGCAGCGTGATGACATAGGTCTCAGTCCCCACCATCTTAGAGAAGGGCATTGCAGTGATTGGCTTGCTGTCTGCGGCGTCACAGGGGCTATAAAGGGGAGTTCCCGCCGACCGCCATCTTACTGCTGCTGATCTGAGCTTAGGGAGAGGTTGCTGCCGCTTTGTCAGAAGCAGGGATAGCGTTAGGCAGGGTCCATTAACCACAAAACCGCTTGTGCTGTAGCGATTTCCACTGTCCAACACCACCTTCGGTGTGCAGGGACAGTGGAAGCTATATTTTTTTTTTTTCCTCAGCGCTGTAGCTTATAGCTTATTAGGCTGCCCTAGAAGGCTCCCTGATAGCTGCATTGCTGTGTGTACGCCGCTGTGCAAACCAACTGCTTTTTTCAAAGCACAAATCCTCTTGTTCCTTCCTTTCTGCACAGCTATCTTTTTTGTTTGTACACACTTTTTATTTAATTTGTGCATCAGTCCACTCCTTATTGCTGCCTGCCATACCTGGCTGAGATTACTGCAGGCAGGGAGATAGTAATTGAAGGACAGTTCCTTTTTTTTTTTGTTTTTTTTGTGGGAGATTAAGATTGACATTTCTGCTAGAGTGCCATCCCTGTGTGTGCCATCTCTCACTCAGTGGGCCATAGAAAGCCTATTTATTTTTTTGCTTGATTTGGGTTCTAAAATCTACCTGAAAAAATCACAACATCAATCAGTGGGAGATAAATATTGGCCTCAGGGCTTGTGTGCCACTCCTGACTCCTGTGTGCATCATCACTCACTCAGTGGGCCATAGAAAGCCCATTTTTTTTTTTTTTTTGCTTTATTTGGGTTCTAAATTCTACCTGAAAAAATCAATAAATCAATCAGTGGGAGATTAATATTGGCCTTTGGGCTTGTGTGCCAGTCCTGAGCGTGCCATCTCTCTCTCTCAGATAGTGGGCCATATAAAGCCTATTTATTATTTTTTTTATTGGGTTTATAAATTTTCCCTGGAACAAAAAAAAAAAAGTGGGAGATAAATATTGGCCTCTGGGCTTGTGTGCCACTCCTGACTCCTGTGTGCGTCCTCTCTCACTCAGTGGGCCCTAGAAAGCCTATTTTTTGTGTTATTTGTTTTCTAAATTCTCCCTGAAAAAATCATTTTATTTTATTTGGTTTCTAAATTATTCCTGAAAAATTCATTTTTTTGTATTTTTTTTTCTAAAGTCTCCCTGAAAAAAAAAAACAAAAACAAATCAGTGGGAGATTAATATTGCCCCTTCTGCTTGTGTGCCAGTCTTGACTCCTGGGTGTGCCATCTCTCTCTCTCTCCCCAATTGTGGGCCATAGAAAGCCTATTAATTTTTTTGCTTGATTTGGGTTCCAAAATCTACCTGAAAAAAATCACTAAATCAATCAGTGGGAGATAAATATTGGCCTCTGGGCTTGTGTGCCACTCCTGACTCCTGTGTGCGTCCTCTCTCACTCAGTGGGCCCTAGAAAGGCTATTTTATGTTTTATTTGTTTTCTAAATTCTCCCTGAAAAAATCATTTCATTTTATTTGGTTTATAAATTCTTCCTTAAAAAATCATTTTTTTTTTTTTTTTTTTTCTTTTTTCTAAAGTCTCCTTTTTAAAAAAAAAACACAAATCAGTGGGAGATTAATATTTACATTTGCGCTTCAGTGACAGTCCTGCGTGTGTGGCATCTCTCTCATTTGTTGCCACCAACAACAGAGTGTGTAACATTGTGCCTGATTTTCGTTGTGGTCTCACTCACCTGTAAAGGGGTAGCTAAATCATACTGAAGTTATAGCTCACCGTGTAAGTTGTGTGACTGCAACAAATAACGTTAGTTTGGTAACGTTTTTAAAACAATGAGGAAGTCTGGTGGAAGAGGTCGTGGCCGGGGGCCTTCATTGTCAGCTGGTAATGAGGGTAGTGGTAGTGGAGCATCAGGTGGTCGTGGGAAAAAAAATATTGCACCTAAGTCTGGAGCTGTGGAGCCAGGTTCGTCGTCTGGCTACACAAGGCCTCGAACGCTCCCTTTTCTGGGAGTAGGAAAACCGCTTTTAAAGCCGGAGCAGCAAGAGCAAGTTTTGGCTTATCTTGCTGACTCAGCCTCTAGCTCTTTTGCCTCCTCTCGTGAAACTGGTAAAAGTAAAAGCAGCGCGTCGTTAGTGGATGTTCACGGTCAGGGACAAGTCGCTTCCTTGTCCTCTTCAGCAAAAACAACAACAGAGAAGGATGCAGCAGGCGACACAACGGGTTACTCCATGGAGCTCTTTACACATACCGTCCCTGGCTTAGAAAGTGAAGCAGTTAACAGTTCATGCCCATTACAAGTTGAATCTGACATGGAGTGCACTGATGCACAGCCACAGCCAGACTACTATGCTGGTCCTTTGACTCAGACCACAACATTGCCCTCGCAGGGTGCTGATCAAGAATCAGACCCTGATGAGACTATGTTGCCCCATCACGAACGCTATACCACCGACCGACAAGGTGACACAGACGAAGTTGCACACGAGCTACAAGAAGAGGTAATAGATGACCCAGTTGTTGACCCCGATTGGCAGCCATTGGGGGAACAGGGTGCAGGCGGCAGCAGTTCTGAAGCGGAGGAGGAGGGGCCGCAGCAGGCATCAACATCGCAACAGGTTCCATCTGCCGGGCCCGTATCTTGCCCAAAACTCGTGGCAAAGCCAAAACCTGTTGGAGGACAGCGTGGCCATCCGGTTAAAGAAGCTCAGTCTGCAATGCCTGAAAAGGTATCTGATAGTAGGAGAAGTGCAGTCTGGCATTTTTTTAAACAACATCCAATTGATCAGCGCAAAGTCATCTGTCAAAAATGTTCAACTACCTTAAGCAGAGGGCAGAATCTGAAAAGTCTCAATACAAGTTGCATGCATAGACATTTAACCACCATGCATTTGCAAGCTTGGACTAACTACCAAACGTCCCTTAAGGTTGTAGCACCCTCGGCCAATGAAGCTAGTCAGCAACGCAACATCCCTTCCGGCAGTGTAGGGCCACCATTTTCTGCACCACCTGCAGTATCTGTGCAGGTTTCTTTGCCAGGCCAAAGCCGTCAGGGTCAGGGAATCACCAGTTTCGTAGTAGGAAACACTGCATCTAGGGCACCGGTGGCAACAATACCATCTCCCACCGTCTCTCAGTCTGCCATGTCCACCGGCACCCCCGCTAGTTCCACGATCTCCAGCTCTCCAGTCCAGCTCACCCTACATGAGACTATGGTTAGAAAAAGGAAGTACTTAGCCTCGCATCCGCGTACACAGGGTTTGAACGCCCACATAGCTAGACTAATCTCGTTAGAGATGATGCCCTACCGGTTAGTTGAAAGCGAAGCTTTCAAAGCCCTGATGGACTACGCTGTACCACGCTACGAGCTACCCAGTCGACACTTTTTTTTCCAGAAAAGCCATCCCAGCCCTCCACCAGCATGTTAAAGAGCGCATTGTCCATGCACTCAGGCAATCTGTGAGCACAAAGGTGCACCTGACAACAGATGCATGGACCAGTAGGCATGGCCAGGGACGTTACGTGTCCATCACGGCACACTGGGTAAATGTGGTGGATGCAGGGTCCACAGGGGACAGCAAGTTTGGGACAGTTCTGCCTAGCCCACGGTCTAGGAAACAGTTGGCTGTAGCCATTCGCACCCCCTCCTCCTCCTCCTCGTCCTCCTGCAGAAGCGAGAGCTCGTCCACAGACCGCAGTCGCACAACCACTCCATCCGCAGCTGCCACTGTTGCACACCAGGTCTCCCATTATGGGGCAGCTACTGGCAAACGTCAGCAGGCTGTATTGGCTATGAAGTGTTTGGGCGACAACAGACACACCGCTGAAGTTCTGTCCGAGTTCTTGCAGAAAGAAACGCAGTCGTGGCTGGGCACTGTAGATCTTGAGGCAGGCAAGGTAGTGAGTGATAACGGAAGGAATTTCATGGCTGCCATCTCCATTTCCCAACTGAAACACATTCCTTGCCTGGCTCACACCTTAAACCTGGTGGTGCAGTGCTTCCTGAAAAGTTATCCGGGGTTATCCGACCTGCTCCTCAAAGTGCGTGGACTTTGCTCACATATCCGCCGTTCGCCCGTACACTCCAGCCGTATGCAGACCTATCAGCGTTCTTTGAACCTTCCCCAGCATCGCCTAATCATAGACGTTGCAACAAGGTGGAACTCAACACTGCACATGCTTCAGAGACTGTGTGAACAGAGGCGGGCTGTTATGTTTTTGTGGGAGGATACACATACACGGGCAGGCAGTAGGATGGCAGACATGGAGTTGTCAGGTGTGCAGTGGTCGAAGAATCAAGACATGTGTCAAGTCCTTCAGTGTTTTGAGGAATGCACACGGCTGGTTAGTGCAGACAACGCCATAATAAGCATGAGCATCCCCCTAATGCGTCTGCTGATGCAAAGTTTGACGCACATAAAGGATCAGGCGTCTGCAGCTGAGGAAGAGGAAAGCCTTGATGACAGTCAGCCATTGTCTGGTCAGGGCAGTGTACAGGACGAGGTAGCGGGCGAAGAGGAGGAGGAGGACGAGGAGGATGATGGGGATGATTATATTTTTAATGAGGAAGCTTTTCCGGGGCCAGTGGAAATTGTTGGCGCGGCAAGGCCGGGTTCTGGTTTTTGGAGGGACACAAGTGACGTGGATTTGCCTGAAACTGCCCCTCAACCAATCACAACCGCAGATTTGAGAACTGGAACTTTGGGCCACATGGCGGATTATGCCTTGCGTATCCTCAAAAGGGACACACGCATAACAAAAATGATGAACGATGCCGATTACTGGTTGGCCTGCCTCCTTGATCCTCGCTATAAAGGCAAATTGCAAAATATAATGCCACATGAGAACTTGGAACTAATATTAGCAACCAAACAATCAACTCTTGTTGACCGTTTGCTTCTGGCATTCCCTGCACACAGCGCCCGTGATCGTTCTCACACGAGCTGCAGGGGCCAGCAGACCAGAGGTGTTAGAGGGGCAGAAATCAGAAGTGGCGTTGGCCAGAGGGGTTTTCTGACCAGGTTGTGGAGTGATTTTGCTATGACCGCAGACAGGACAGGTACTGCAGCATCAATTCAAAGTGACAGGAGACAACATTTGTCCAGTATGGTTACTAACTATTTTTCATCCCTTATCGACGTTCTCCCTCAACCGTCATTCCCATTTGATTACTGGGCATCAAAATTAGACACCTGGCCAGAATTGGCAGAATATGCATTGCAGGAGCTTGCTTGCCCGGCAGCTAGTGTCCTATCAGAAAGAGTATTCAGTGCTGCAGGTTCAATATTAACCGAAAAAAGGACTCGTCTGGCTACCCGAAATGTTGGTGATCTAACATTCATTAAAATGAACCACAACTGGATTTCGAAATCTTTTGCCCCACCTTGCCCGGCTGACACCTAGCTTTCCTATGAAAAGGTCTTGCCTGTGGACTATTATGAACGACTTTTCCAATCTCGTAATTTGCAGCACCTGATTGTCCAGCATCCGACATGTTAACACCTCCCTAAATGGCCAAAGTCCCCACACGGGGCCGTGGTATCGCCACTTGGCGCCAGCACCCGTGAGAGTACTGTTTGTCTGAAGAGGTGGGTGTGCCCGCTTTTGGTCGACGGCACTGCCACTAGGTCCCTCATAGTACAATAAAGTGTCTGGCGGTGGTGGTGCGCACCCAACGTCAGACACACCGTTGTAATATGAGGGGCCCTGGGCCTGTACCGCCGGCCACAAGACAGTTCCCCCCCCCCAGGTCAAACAGTGCTCTACCACTTGCAAAATTTTCTCTCACAGCTCCACCAATGTTTAGTCTATGCGCTGACATCCTTCAATGCCTGCCACTGACAATACCATTGTATTGACATTTTTCTTATGTTAGGCCTTCGAAGCCTGTCTGCGGTCACTCCTTCCACTAGGCCTCCACTGACCTGTCTACTGCTGCCCGTGTACCCCTTGAACCAACATCAGAAAATATAAAAATAAGTATTTTGCTTATAAAAAAGAAAATACTGGAGAGATATCAAATGCAGACATTTTAACATTAAAAACAAACACATACAACAAAAATCTGGTACAGTACTAAAAATGGCCACCAGCTACAATAACTTTCTCCTACAAGTAGTTAACTGAAAGTTTTTTTCAATTTAAAACACAGATATGGCATCCACCGAGTGTTGTCCTGTCGCGTCTTCTTTATATTATTGCCAAGAAGATGCAAAACAATGAAATTAATAAAATCATTATTTACCAAAAAAATAGAGTAAGTCAAAACCACATTGCAAATAAACATTCATTACAAATAAAGAAGCAGGGCGCGTCCGAGGGTGAGTATATACCTAATAAGAATATAATCACCCTCGGACGCGCCCTGCTTCTTTCCGACAGCCTTCCTTCCTAAGAATCAGCCCTTCCGTGGTGTAGAGAGAGGGTGTGTTACACTCCAAGGTGTTCCCCAGGTTGCCTTTCCTGAGCTTCGATCTTCATGCTCTCGTTTAGTAGTTGTCGGAAAGTAGGCTGCATTAGGCCTACAAAATGGGTATGGGGTGGAGAGAGATGGTGTGTTACACTCCAAGGTGTTCTCCAGGTTTCCTCGCCATTGCTTCGATCTTCCGACTCTCGTTTAGTAGTTGTAGAAAACTACACTGCATTAGGCCTACAAAATGGGTATCGGGTGGAGAGAGATGGTGTGTTACACTCCAAGGTGTTCCCCAGGTTGCCTTGCCATTGCTTCGGTCTTCCGACTCTCGTTTAGTAGTTGTAGAAAACTACACAGCATTAGGCCTACAAAATGGGTATGGGGTGGAGAGAGATGGTGTGTTACACTCCAAGGTGTTCTCCAGGTTTCCTCGCCATTGCTTCGATCTTCCGACTCTCGTTTAGTAGTTGTAGAAAACTACACTGCATTAGGCCTACAAAATGGGTATGGGGTGGAGAGAGATGGTGTGTTACACTCCAAGGTGTTCTCCAGGTTTCCTTGCCATTGCTTCGATCTTCCGACTCTCGTTTAGTAGTTGTAGAAAACTACACTGCATTAGGCCTACAAAATGGGTATCGGGTGGAGAGAGATGGTGTGTTACACTCCAAGGTGTTCCCCAGGTTGCCTTGCCATTGCTTCGGTCTTCCGACTCTCGTTTAGTAGTTGTAGAAAACTACACTGCATTAGGCCTACAAAATGGGTATGGGGTGGAGAGAGATGGTGTGTTACACTCCAAGGTGTTCTCCAGGTTTCCTCGCCATTGCTTCGATCTTCCGACTCTCGTTTAGTAGTTGTAGAAAACTACACTGCATTAGGCCTACAAAATGGGTATCGGGTGGAGAGAGATGGTGTGTTACACTCCAAGGTGTTCCCCAGGTTGCCTTGCCATTGCTTCGGTCTTCCGACTCTCGTTTAGTAGTTGTAGAAAACTACACAGCATTAGGCCTACAAAATGGGTATGGGGTGGAGAGAGATGGTGTGTTCCACTCCAAGGTATTCTCCAGGTTGCCTTTCCTGAGCTTCTATCTTCAGGCTCTCGTTAAATTGTGGTTAAATGGAACAACTGCATTTGGCGTACTAGTTGGTTTGGGGCCTACTAACAGTGTCTGCCGCTCCTTGCTGTTCTCCTGGTTTCCTGTCCTGAAATTCCGTTTTCAGGCGCTCGTTAAGTAGTTGTTAATGTTAGACTGCATTTGGCCTACTAGTTGGGTTGGGGCCTACTATCGGTGTCTGCCACTCCTTGCTGTTCTCCTCCACTGAACAAAGCTGTGCCGCCTGTTTACTACGGTTGCCAATTTTGAACTGCATTTCGACTACTTACTGATTTGGGCCTACTCTCTGTGTCAGCCTCTCATTCCAGTTGTCCTCCACTGCAATGCCCCCTGGTTATTCCTGTGTTACCAATTTTGAACTGCATTTAGCCCACTTTATTATTTGGGCCTATATCTGTGTTTCCTCCTCATCCTGCCCATTGCCCAGCCAGTGATAGATGAGTCTGCTGGTACATTGACCCATAACGCAACATTCCCCGTGCACGCTACACAACAACATTGTGACCCTGCTGAAAGTCAGGTTGCTCTTCCCGCATACCATACCACCTTACACGGGGACAAAGAGGAAGGTGCAGATGAAAGTGCAGGTTCCTTCATCAGGTGGGGGGAGGAATACTAGTTGGCGACGTCACTGGCACAGGGCCTCTCATAGTACGCAAAAGTGTTGCTGCCGGTGGGAGGCGCCCCCGCCGTGCAAACACACCGCTGTACTTTGAGGGGCCCTGTGCCAGTGCCAATGCCAACGAGTGGGCCCCCCCTGCTTGCTCAGGTTCACAGCACTTGCAAAGTTGAAATACTTACCTCTCCCTGCTCCACTGCCGTGACGTGGTCCAGATTTCCTGGGCCCACTAATTACTTGAACCAGCCCTACCCACCACAACTTTAGCCAAATGACCCCCAATTTCAAATGCCTTCCAATTATTATAAGGTAAATTACGCTTGACAAGCTTCATTAAGAAGAATGGATGGTTTTGACATTAAAATGGGCACTCTAGGTGTTTTCCTGGCCCCCACTCACTGCCGACTATGCTGCCCCATTGACTTGCATTGGGTTTCGTGTTTCGGTCGATCCCGACTTTACGTCATAATCGGCCGATTTCACTCGACCCGACTTTTGAGATGGGCTGGGTTTCGCGAAACCCAGCTCGACTCTAAAAAGGTCAAGGTCGCTCAACTCTAGTCAGGACATAGCAAGGGATCAGTAAACCAGGACGGGCAAAATACGGTACAATAGGGACAAACTGAAATGTAGTCAAAAGCCAAGCCAAGAGTTCAGAACCAGGGAGTCAAGCAGATATACAGACAAACAAAGCGACACAGGGAAAGGGCAGGCAGGGGGAGATAACAGACACAGGACAAGTCAAGGTTCACAGTAGGACAAATCAAGGGCTTCCAGAGTCAGTTTCACCCGCCAAAGACAGAGGTATAGCTGACACCACCCTCAGGATACCTGGAAGCTAAATAGCAAACCCGAGGCCAGAATGAGGCAGAGCAAAGTTAACCCTTGATATGATCCACCCAGAGAAAAAGCAGACAAGACTAAACTCCAGAACGGATCATGACAGTTCGCTGGCGTCAAAACAGTGATGCATAAAGGTCCGTTATGATCCTCAGAATAATGACGTCTCTGATCCTGGCAGTGGTTTTAATCCCTCAGGATCTGGAGTATTTGACGTATATGCTCCTGGCGGTGGGGATTCCCCGGAGTATGGTCGGTGTGCATTTGATAGGGACGTGATGAGCCGGGTATCACACAATTTCTTTTCCTCTCAGCATACCAGGATCTCATGTCACCTGTCTCCGTTGTCGCGGAAGAAATATCCTCAAAGCCGATATCTAATTTCCCCCGTCTAAGCGCGTGGGCGCTTATGTCCTGCTGTAAGGAGGTTGCTTCCCCTGCTCCTTGCCTGGAACCACTTAGTCAGACAGCTGGGTTGTTGGGGGGGAAGATTTTCTGCCCTGGACAGAGGGGACCAGGTGACTGCTGGGAAGAGAGAGGGGAGTGGTCAGAAAAGTGCGGGAGAGAGAGCGCGCCAGAGAGGGGACAGCTGCACAGAGAGAGGGCAGGCTGCAGCGTCGCGCTCCCCATGACAGAGTGCTCCCCGTGAGGGCACTAAGGCTGGAGTGAGAGTGGGGACTTGGAAGCCTCCATAATCTGAGAAGACTCTTCCCCTGACAGTGCAGAGACAGTGACTCAGTGCAGCCCTGGTGACCGCAGCCCTGGTGACCGCAGCCCTGGTGACCGCAGTGACAAGCAAAGATCCCTGAGTGTGATAAGTAACTGCCCAGTGTGTGTGACATCGTTACTACAGAGAAGCTGCCAGGCATACAGAGACTCCTGTAGCAGTGACAGAGGAGAGACTGTGCTATTTCCTGGTTTCAGTTTCACTTTGAGAAGAACAGGCTGCAGAGATTTAACTCCGGACTTTCCAGGAGACAGAGAAGGGACCAGGATCTCAAGCCCTGCTGGTGACTGTATCCACGTTGGAAAAAGGACTCTCCAGTCAGGATCTCCCTGGGCTGATAAGTTACCAAAACACTCGTTAACCCTTTTGATTCCGCTTAACTGTTTACTGTTTGACTTGACTCTATTAACCCCCTGTTTACTCCCTGCGAGGAGAATTTTTACCCCTGTTAATAAATCCCCTTCAACAGTTGGTCTGTCTGTTCCGTGGTGACATACTCAACCCTGCACTATTACACTGCCTCTGTGATCTTTTCCTCATGGTACACGATGTCAGCAGAAACCTGATACATTGTGGTCGGTAGTCTCTATCTAAAGGCATGCATGCAGTCCCCGCTATCTCTGGCAGTTTGACACCTCAATGTAAGGGGAGCCACCTCAGTCCAGCAAGATTTTCGTCTCCGTCCTGTCAGTACCACCTTCTCTCAGCCTCACGCATGTCCTTCCTCCTGACCGTTAACCAAACTCTGCCCCTTTTTCTCCCAAACCTTCCTGCCAAATCTTCCTGGTCTCACGCGCGTTGCAGCCCTTTTAGCTTGCCCATGCTCCCTTCTTCCCTGTATAACCTGGGTGCCAGTCCCATTAGTTCTAGACCCTTCACGGAATAGATACACCTAGTCCGGGTTTTCTCCTCACAGAAGGACACCATAAACAAAACTGTAGCCCTGCCCCAGGCTGGGAAGACTGAATCTGCAATAGACAAGCAGCGTGGTGTGATGCATTCAACTGTGGGAGCAATAATAAGAAAATGGAAGACATACAAGACCACTGATAATCTCCCTCGATCTGGGGCTCCACGCAAGAACTCACCCTGTGGGGTCAAAATGATCACAAGGTGAATGGTCAGCAAAAACATCCCAGAACCACACGGGGGACCTAGTGAATGACCTGCATACAACTGGGACCACCGTAACAAAGGCTACCGTTAGTAACACACTACGCCTAGTCTGTACAGTCTGCGATTGGGGTGCAAAAGTCCTTGAATATCTATGACTTGTTGATGTTAATGAAACTTAGGTGGTCAACACTTTCAGGGGACAACTGTATGCGCTTATCCGTCAGGACACCACCAGCGCTGAAGACACGTTCTGAGAGAATGCAGGCTGCCGGGCACGATAAAACCTCCAAGGCGTATGAGGGGAGCTCAGTCCACTCATCCATTTTGGAAGATCAAAATGTGAAAAGGTCCAAACCCTCCCTGATGGTATTGATATTTAGTTCTAGATACTCCTGCACCATCCTCTCCATCATTCGTTCACCATGTGTCAGACTTGGACTCTGTTGTGTTGGTGCACGAGCTGGTCAAAAAAAAGTGTCAAAGTACTCACAGAAATAGCTATTTCCACCACTGCTGCTGCTAATGTTTTGGAATTGACAAATTAACGTGCCGGAGATTGTAAGTCTAGAGCTGCGATGCAAACTGTGTGCTTCACTGCCATTTTGGGGAAAAGCTCTCTTAAGTTTGTGTAAAATTTTGTGTTTCGATACTCCAGCATTCGCGGGTCCCTTTATAGGGCAGGAATCATCTGGCAAAATTTGGTTTTATAAAGTGGATCTAACAACCCAGTAGTTAGCACTATTCCTAGCCATAACTATACAGAGATCATGTTGCAGATATTGCAGCAAGAAAGCGCTCATATGTCGGGCTCATATGTCCATTTCCTCTGTCCCCTCCCACCAACCACGAACAACAGAGAGGGAAGGGTTATCCTTTCATCTGACAGATACTCGCCCATCACCTCTTCCTCCTCCATTTGTTCCTCGGATCTTGCACCTTCAATAACAGTTTGTTTGTTCTCATCACCAGCCCCCCTCGATCATAGTAATCCACCCTCCCTTGGCAGCCGGCTGATTGACGACAGTCTTGAACTTAGAGACAATGTTATCCCTTCCACATGCTCCTCTGCTTCCTCCTCTTCTTCTGGGACCACCATCTCCTCCCGCAGGCTATTCTAAGTCTGCTCCAGCATAAAGATGACCAGAATAGTGATGCCGATCAGGGCGTCGTCAGCACTAACCATCTTAGTAGCCATTTCGAAACTGTGCAGAAGGGTGCAGAGATCCTTAATCTGTGCCCACTCTGTAAGCGTGATAAGTGCCACGTCCATACTGCGTCTGTACTGCCCAGGCTATACGACATGACATACTGCGTCAAGGTCATTGCGGCTGCCATAGTCGCTTCAACATGTGCAGAGTGGAATTCCACCATGTCAGCGCATTGCATATCAACCTGTTAATTAGCATGGACAAAGACCTCTGAATTGATGCAAGTCGATGAGCAGAGGGGTGCGAATGGCAGAAATGAGCACACAGCTTACGTGCTTTCTGGAGCAGCTCACCCAGGCCAGGATAGTGGCAGAGAAAATGCTGTACCACTAGGATGAGGATGTGAGCCATGGAAGGCACGAGTTTGAGCTTGTCTCGCCATAGGCCCACCACCAGGTCCGCTCCATTATCGGACACGGCCTTCACTGGATGCAGGTTCAGCAACGACAGACATTGATCAAACTCAGCCTGGAAAGCTGTCCACAACTCTTCAGCTGTATGACTGCGATCTCCAAGGTATATCAATTTTAATATTGCCTGATTTCGGTGAGCCCTGGCTGCACAGTATGAAGGTGGTGGGGATTCGCTCTGCACTGTTAGAACACGTGTCCCGTTAAGGCAGAGGTTGAGGGCACATGTGGAGGCCCTACAGGAGATAGAGGAGGCAGAAGCAGTGGAGGAAGTGTTAAATGTAGAGGTTTTTCCTGCAAGCCTTGGGGATTCCAGGACTTGTGGAGCAGCGCCTGTCCCCACAGCCACTAGAGTCACCCAGTGCCCAGTCAGCGAGATGTAACGCCCTTGGCCATGCTTACTCGCCCAAGTGTCTGTGGTGAAATGTACCCTGGCAGACAGAGATTTTGTCAAGGAACGGGTGATGTTGTCTGCGACATGCTGGTGTAGCGCAGGCACAGCTTTCTTAGAAAAGTAATGATGACTGGATAATTGGTACTGGGGAACTGCGACGGCCATCAGCTTTTAGGAACCGTTTGTATCTACCAGGCGGATAGGCAGCATTTCCATGGCCAACAGATTGGAGATGGTGGATTTCAACCTCTTAGCTTTGTCATGCCTAGGAGGAAATAATCTTTTACGTGACCACAACTGCAGAACCGTGGGCTGGCTGCAGTGCTGAAAGAGGGCGTAGTACGGTGAACCATAGAAACTGCTGGTCCGTGAGAGAGGTACAGGCGGAGATGTTTCAGTGGATTAAGAAACTTGTGGTGTGATCGTTCTCTGAGATCAGACAAAAACAGCAGGCACGTCTGCTTCTGTTACAGCTGAAGGCTCTCAGTCAGCATGACTGGAGTGGGTAAAGAACCCGAGATTCTGCGGTTGAAGACCTGCATCTCAATAGTTGGCACGGTAATAGAGGAGGAGGAGGAAGCAGCAGATGCGATTGATGGGGCAGCTGATGGTTGTTGAGGTCTGCTGGTCGGCATTTTTACACAGTGGGATTCCCACAGTAAAGCAGGTTGATTGCGCATGTGAAGGTTCATATATGTAGTAGTCAAATTATTCAACTTTTTACTTTTGGCAGATTACGTGAGGTGACTCATCCTTTGCAGTGTCCAAAAAGGCCCAGGCTAGGCAACCCTTGCCCCTCTACGAGCTGCAGACCCGTATACGCTGCTGTTCACAGGATCAGTTGTGGTTGAGGATGCGTTGCTCATCGTGGCTGCATCACTATGTGTCTGCAACGTACGGCCAACGTAATCTCCTCGCCTTCCTCCTCAGATGACCTACTCAGCTGTGTGCCTCTATGTTCACACCAACTGGGATCTAACACCTCATCATCATCATCCCCTATGGTATCACATTCCTCACCCTTGGAGTCATCACCCTCCTCCTCTTCTTGCCCTGACAGCACAGTACAGTCACCGTGAGCCTCAGATATCTGAGTCTCATCAGGATCATCTCCCCCCAGGGCTTAACATCTGATGACAAGGGTCAGGATGCTGTTCAGACCATACTTTGTCCTGCCCCACATCCAAGCTAAAAAAAAAATTGGCCACCAGTGCACATTTCCTCCTCTTGACTCTGCAAACCTATTGTGTAGACTACAGATGAACATGGAATAGAATATGTGAACAGCTCTTCAGACTCACCCATCTGTGGTTCTGTACAGTCAGCTGAATGGTT
Organism: Ranitomeya imitator; assembly: GCF_032444005.1. NCBI lineage: Eukaryota > Metazoa > Chordata > Amphibia > Anura > Dendrobatidae > Ranitomeya > Ranitomeya imitator. The sequence goes on along the minus strand of NC_091282.1, from coordinate 1,212,756,092 downwards.
AGATAGTTAGGATGCGGGGGGGGGAGCAAGGGGAATTTGGGTGCCACCTCTGTGAACTGTACTGGGTGTGATGTTGAGGTGGAGGAAGAGGGGGAGAGGCCACTTGAACCGGCACTTGCCAACCACTCGAGTACATGCCCTTTCTGGGCATAATAGACAAGGCATATCGCTGTGCTTCTGCCAAAGAAAGATAGTGGTGTAGCCTGTCCAGTAACATAAGTTGTCAGTTGTCTTTGCAAAGGACGTGACATTGCTTCACTGGTGCTTTCACAAACATTACCACATACCCCACGTACACCTTGAACACCAAGCCTAGTTCCCCTTCCACCACAGCCTCGTTTTTTCCCAGTCATGTTGGTCAGATAGTGTGGTATGAGCCCCGTATTAGCAACAGCTGAATTTCAGTGACAGTAAATTCCAAGTTGAAATATGGCGTGCTGTATCGTGTTAGTCACAGAAAAAAATTGTTTGAATGTGTATGAGGCCTGTATGACAAAAAAGTTATGCTAATTTTTGTGGCCTCTGGATCAGGCGTCTATAAGTTATAACACACTAGATGTTACAAACAATTTGAAAGTCAGGTCCCCTACAGTATGACATTAATAACACAATAATTTTTTTGTGGCCTATGGATCATGCCTCTACAACACGCTAGATGCAACAAACTATTTTAAAGTCAGTTCCCTTACTGCATGACGTTAAAAACAGAAGGAATTTTTGTGGCCTCTGGATCAGGCGTCTATAAGTTATAACACACTAGATGTTACAAACTATTTTAAAGCAGGTCCCCCTAATGTATGACACTAGGAACAGAAGAATTTTTTTGTGGCCTCTGGATCAAGCCTCTATAACACACTAGATGCTACAAACTATTTTAAAGTCAGGTCCCTTACTGTATGACACTAGGAACAGAAGGTTTTTTGTGGCCTCTGGATCAGGCTTAAGTTCAACGCAACCAAATGACAAGGTGTGATACAACGAGTTGTCTAACTTTTTGCAACTGATATTGCAACAGACAGGTTCATATCACCGCCACAAAATGACAACCAGGGATATAGCAAGCTGTTTCTCATTTAGCAACAGAAAATTATATATATTTTTTAATGTGCCTTAGGTCTGCAGACAGTTTTATATCACCACCGATCATCATACATTGATCACCGCTCATCACACACTAATCACCACATACCGATCACTGATCACCATATACTGATCATCACTCATCACACACCGATCATCACACCGCAGTCACCGACGATCCCGACCTACACCCATCACACTGATCGCTAATCATCACACATCGATCACCAATCATCACACACAGATCACTGATCACACACTGACCACCGCTCATCACACACCGGTCATCGCTCATCACATACCAAACACCGATAATCACACCTCGACCAACACTCATCACACACCAACCATCACAAACTGATCACAGATGATCACACCCCGATCACCCATCATCATACACTGATCACTGCTCATCACACACCGATAATCACACCCCGATCACCGATCATCTCACACCGATCACCGATGATAAGACCCCGACCAGCACTCACCACACACCGATCATAAGACCCCGATCACCGATGATAACACCCCGACCAGCGCTCATCACACACCAATCATCACAAACTGATCACAGATGGTCACACCCCGATCACCCATCATCATACACTGATCACTGCTCATCACACATCGATAATCACACCCCGATCACCGATCATTTCACACCGATCACCGATGATAACACCCCGACCAGTACTCATCACACACCGATCATAAGACCCCGATCACCGATCACCGATGATAACACCCCGACCAGTACTCATCACACACCGATCATAAGACCCCGATCACCGATGATAACACCCCGACCAGCGCTCACCACACCCCGATCACTGATCATTTATGCTTATGAGACTGATCAGGGTGTGACGAGTATTACTTGGCCTCTGGCAGGGATGTGGATCTCCTGTCATCCAGGATTACATCATTAGTTTCGGGCACTCCGGTTGTGAATCTCTTTCTGTCAGACTCCGGAGCTCTAGTTGCGTCACATGTTGATACTCAAACACCAAAACAAGAAGAGAAAGCCACTACATAAATATGTGCACCCCTGCTACATGCTGAAGGTAAGATCAAGACTTTATTATGGAAACAACAAGGACACAAACATGAATATAAAACCATAAGCACAAAACACCCTTCCCCATATAGTATTGTGAACCTGGACACGGCAAGCTATAGTGAGGAAGGATATATGTCTTAGATTATTAACTATAGCAATCAGAACTGCACATATATATGAATAATAACTCTAAATACAATACAGAGGTGTATGTACACCTAGAGCAAGACTCCAATCCAATGTATAAAGACAATATAAGGGCGTCCCCAAATTTGTCATAAATCAATCACCACAGCACATATAGTATAAAGCAATGCCCAGATAGGAAGAAGCCCAAAATATAGAGCAATGGCTAGCAAAGTGCCACAGATCAATGGTGGTGAGCCTACCCCAAGCCTGGCTCAGCCATGAATAGCTCAGACCCAGGAGTAGTCTGAGCCTGAGAAACTGCATGGAAGAGGCTGCAGCGAGTCAGGACTGGGAGAAATGGGGGAAGGGTGTGGGAGATCCCTCGCGTATCGCTACCGCTGGCAGCTTCGTCAGGGAAAGTGTTGATACTCATCACAATACGCCTTCTGCTCTTAAAGAGAGAGACATGGACAATTCATTTCATTCCACGTGTTTCACATAACAACCCGCTCACCGTGTGGAGGAGACTTCATGGGATCCCACTCATTGTAGACATTGAGGACATACATAGCTGATACATACAGGCAGTCATACTGTCATGTACGGAACACGTCACCTATCATCCTCCCATCATTATTAGATATTAGAGACAATCACGTACGACTACAAGAAATACCCTGACTGATGTACCACCAATTATCCAGGGAAAAGAGCCCGCCTGAGGGCACGGCTGTGTGACGCAGACTTCCCTGGAGGGCAGAGTCCCCATACACATTACTAGCCGACCGCTACGAGTCCCTCCACCACATTCACATGGACACTGGCCTCTTCTGTCCTTCTCCAGGCTCCTTCATGCTCTCCTTCTCCTCCCCTCCTCTAATCTCATGTGTTCTCCAACTCCAGTCTCCTCTGTCCTCCTCTTCTCCTCCAAATCCTACAGTTTCTTCTGTCCTTCTCCAGGCTTCTCTGTCTTTCCCTTCTCTTCCTCTTCCAATCTCTTCTGCACACACGGATCACCGATCTTCAGACACAACGATCACCAATCATCAGACACAACGATCACCAATCATCAGACACAACGATCACCAATCATCAGACACAACAATCACCAATCATCAGACACCGATCACCGATCATCAGACACCGATCACCGATCATCAGACACCGATCATCAGACACCGATCACCGATCATCAGACACCGATCATCAGACACCGATCACCAATCATCAGACACCGATCACCAATCATCAGACACCGATCACCAATCATCAGACACCGATCACCAATCATCAGACACAACAATCACCAATCATCAGACACCGATCACCAATCATCAGACACCGATCACCAATCATCAGACACCGATCACCAATCATCAGACACAACAATCACCAATCATCAGACACCGATCATCAGACACCGATCATCAGACACCGATCACCAATCATCAGACACCGATCACCGATCATCAGACACCGATCACCAATCATCAGACACCGATCACCGATCATCAGACACCGATCACCAATCATCAGACACAACAATCACCAATCATCAGACACCGATCACCGATCATCAGACACCGATCACCAATCATCAGACACCAATCATCAGACACCGATCACCAATCATCAGACACCGATCACCAATCATCAGACACCGATCACCGATCATCAGACACCGATCACCGATCATCAGACACCGATCACCAATCATCAGACACCGATCATCAGACACCGATCATCAGACACCGATCATCAGACACCGATCATCAGACACCGATCACCGATCATCAGACACCGATCATCAGACACCGATCACCAATCATCAGACACCGATCACCGATCATCAGACACCGATCACCAATCATCAGACACCGATCACCGATCATCAGACACCGATCACCAATCATCAGACACCGATCACCAATCATCAGACACCGATCACCAATCATCAGACACCGATCACCAATCATCAGACACCGATCACCGATCATCAGACACCGTTCACCGATCTTCAGACACCGATCACCGATCATCAGACACCGATCACCAATCATCAGACACCCATCACCAATCATCAGACACCGATCACCGATCATCAGACACCGATCACCGATCATCAGACACCGATCACCAATCATCAGACACCCATCACCAATCATCAGACACCGATCACCGATCATCAGACACCGATCACCGATCATCAGACACCGATCACCAATCATCAGACACCGATCACCGATCTTCAGACACCGATCACCGATCATCAGACACCGATCACCAATCATCAGACACCGATCACCGATCATCAGACACCGATCATCAGACACCGATCATCAGACACCGATCACCGATCATCAGACACCGATCATCAGACACCGATCACCAATCATCAGACACCGATCACCAATCATCAGACACCGATCACCAATCATCAGACACCGATCACCAATCATCAGACACCGATCACCAATCATCAGACACCGATCACCGATCATCAGACACCGATCACCAATCATCAGACACCGATCACCAATCATCAGACACCGATCACCAATCATCAGACACCGATCACCAATCATCAGACACCGATCACCAATCATCAGACACCGATCACCGATCATCAGACACCGATCATCAGACACCGATCACCAATCATCAGACACCGATCACCAATCATCAGACACCGATCACCAATCATCAGACACCGATCACCGATCATCAGACACCGATCATCAGACACCGATCACCGATCATCAGACACCGATCATCAGACACCGATCACCAATCATCAGACACCGATCACCGATCATCAGACACCGATCATCAGACACCGATCACCAATCATCAGACACCGATCACCGATCATCAGACACCGATCACTGATCATCAAACACCGATCACCGATCATCAGACACCGATCACCGATCATCAAACACCGATCACCGATCATCAGACACCGATCACCGATCATCAGCCACCGATCACCAATCATCAGACACCGATCACCAGACACCGATCACTGATCATCAAACACCGATCACTGATCATCAAACACCGATCACCGATCATCAGACACCGATCACCGATCATCAGACACCGATCATCAGACACCGATCACCAATCATCAGACACCGATCACCAGACACCGATCACTGATCATCAAACACCGATCACCTATCATCAGACACCGATCACCGATCATCAGACACCGATCACCGATCATCAGACACCGATCACCGATCATCAGACACAACGATAACCGATTATCAGACACTGATCACCAATCATCAGACACCGATCACCAGACACCGATCACTGATCATCAGACACCGATCACCAATCATCAGACACCGATCACCGATCATCAGACACCGATCACCAGACACCGATCACCGATCATCAGACACCGATCACCAATCATCAGACACCGATCACTAATCATCAGACACTGATCACCGATCATCAGACACCGATCACCGATCATCAGACACTGATCATCGATCATCAGACACCGATCACCGATCATCAGACACAACGATCACCGATCATCAGACACCGATCATCAGACACCGATCACCAATCATCAGACACCGATCATCAGACACCGATCATCAGACACCGATCACCGATCATCAGACACCGATCACCGATCATCAGACACAACGATAACCGATCATCAGACACCGATCACCAATCATCAGACACCGATCACCGATCATCAGACACAACGATCACCAATCATCAGACACCGATCATCAGACACCGATCTCCAATCATCAGACACAACGATCACCGATCATCAAACACAACGATCACCAATCATCAGACACCAATCATCAGACACCGATCACCGATCATCAGACACAACGATCACCAATCATCAGACACCGATCACTGATCATCAGACACCGATCACTGATCATCAGACACCGATCACCAATCATCAGACACCGATCACCGATCATCAAACACCGATCACCAATCATCAGACACTGATCACCGATCATTAGACACCGATCACCTATCATCAGACACCGATCACCGATCATCAGACACCGATCATCAGACACAACGATAACCGATCATCAGACACCGATCACCAATCATCAGACACCGATCACCGATCATCAGACACAACGATAACCGATCATCAGACACCGATCACCAATCATCAGACACCGATCACCGATCATCAGACACAACGATCACCAATCATCAGACACCGATCATCAGACACCGATCTCCAATCATCAGACACAACGATCACCGATCATCAGACACAACGATCACCAATCATCAGACACCGATCACCAATCATCAGACACCGATCACCGATCATCAGACACAACGATAACCGATCATCAGACACCGATCACCAATCATCAGACACCGATCACCGATCATCAGACACAACGATCACCAATCATCAGACACCGATCTCCAATCATCAGACACAACGATCACCGATCATCAGACACAACGATCACCAATCATCAGACACCAATCATCAGACACCGATCACCGATCATCAGACACAACGATCACCAATCATCAGACACCGATCACTGATCATCAGACACCGATCACTGATCATCAGACACCGATCACCAATCATCAGACACCGATCACCGATCATCAAACACCGATCACCAATCATCAGACACTGATCACCGATCATCAGACACCGATCACTGATCATCAAACACCAATCACCGATCATCAGACACCGATCACCAATCATCAGACACAACGATCACCGATCATTAGACACAACGATCACTGATCATCAAACACCGATCACCAATCATCAGACACCGATCACCAATCATCAGACACCGATCACCGATCATCAGACACCGATCATCAGACACCGATCACCGATCATCAGACACAACGATCACCGGACACCGATCACCGATCATCAGACACAACGATCACCGATCATCAGACACCGATCACCGATCATCAGACACCGATCACCAATCATCAGACACCGATCACCGATCATCAGACACCGATCACCAATCATCAGGCACCGATCATCAGACACCGATCACCGATCATCAGACACAACGATCACCAATCATCAGACACCAATCATCAGACACCGATCACCGATCATCAGACACAACGATCACCAATCATCAGACACCGATCACCAATCATCAGACACAACAATCACCAATCATCAGACACCGATCACCGATCATCAGACACCGATCATCAGACACCGATCACCAATCATCAGACACCGATCACCGATCATCAGACACCGATCACCAATCATCAGACACAACAATCACCAATCATCAGACACCGATCACCGATCATCAGACACCGATCACCAATCATCAGACACCGATCACCAATCATCAGACACCGATCACCAATCATCAGACACCGATCACCAATCATCAGACACCGATCACCGATCATCAGACACCGATCACCGATCATCAGACACCGATCACCGATCATCAGACACCGATCATCAGACACCGATCATCAGACACCGATCACCAATCATCAGACACCGATCATCAGACACCGATCATCAGACACCGATCATCAGACACCGATCATCAGACACCGATCACCGATCATCAGACACCGATCATCAGACACCGATCACCAATCATCAGACACCGATCACCGATCATCAGACACCGATCACCAATCATCAGACACCGATCACCGATCATCAGACACCGATCACCAATCATCAGACACCGATCACCAATCATCAGACACCGATCACCAATCATCAGACACCGATCACCGATCATCAGACACCGTTCACCGATCTTCAGACACCGATCACCGATCATCAGACACCGATCACCAATCATCAGACACCGATCACCAATCATCAGACACCGATCACCGATCATCAGACACCGATCACCGATCATCAGACACCGATCACCAATCATCAGACACCGATCACCGATCTTCAGACACCGATCACCGATCATCAGACACCGATCACCAATCATCAGACACCGATCACCGATCATCAGACACCGATCATCAGACACCGATCATCAGACACCGATCATCAGACACCGATCACCGATCATCAGACACCGATCATCAGACACCGATCACCAATCATCAGACACCGATCACCAATCATCAGACACCGGTCACCAATCATCAGACACCGATCACCAATCATCAGACACCGATCACCAATCATCAGACACCGATCACCGATCATCAGACACCGATCACCAATCATCAGACACCGATCACCAATCATCAGACACCGATCACCAATCATCAGACACCGATCACCAATCATCAGACACCGATCACCAATCATCAGACACCGATCACCGATCATCAGACACCGATCACCAATCATCAGACACCGATCATCAGACACCGATCATCAGACACCGATCACCAATCATCAGACACCGATCACCAATCATCAGACACCGATCACCAATCATCAGACACCGATCACCAATCATCAGACACCGATCACCGATCATCAGACACCGATCATCAGACACCGATCACCAATCATCAGACACCGATCACCAATCATCAGACACCGATCACCAATCATCAGACACCGATCACCAATCATCAGACATCGATCACCGATCATCAGACACCGATCATCAGACACCGATCACCGATCATCAGACACCGATCATCAGACACCGATCACCAATCATCAGACACCGATCACCGATCATCAGACACCGATCATCAGACACCGATCACCAATCATCAGACACCGATCACCGATCATCAGACACCGATCACTGATCATCAAACACCGATCACCGATCATCAGACACCGATCACCGATCATCAAACACCGATCACCGATCATCAGACACCGATCACCGATCATCAGACACCGATCATCAGACACCGATCACCAATCATCAGACACCGATCACCAGACACCGATCACTGATCATCAAACACCGATCACCGATCATCAGACACCGATCACCGATCATCAGACACCGATCATCAGACACCGATCACCAATCATCAGACACCGATCACCAGACACCGATCACTGATCATCAAACACCGATCACCTATCATCAGACACCGATCACCGATCATCAGACACCGATCACCGATCATCAGACACCGATCACCGATCATCAGACACAACGATAACCGATTATCAGACACTGATCACCAATCATCAGACACCGATCACCAGACACCGATCACTGATCATCAGACACCGATCACCAATCATCAGACACCGATCACCGATCATCAGACACCGATCACCAGACACCGATCACCGATCATCAGACACCGATCACCAATCATCAGACACCGATCACTAATCATCAGACACTGATCACCGATCATCAGACACCGATCACCGATCATCAGACACTGATCACCGATCATCAGACACAACGATCACCGATCATCAGACACCGATCATCAGACACCGATCACCAATCATCAGACACCGATCACCAATCATCAGACACCGATCACCAATCATCAGACACCGATCAAACACCGATCACCGATCATCAGACACCGATCACCTATCATCAGACACCGATCACCGATCATCAGACACCGATCACCGATCATCAGACACAACGATAACCGATCATCAGACACCGATCATCAGACACCGATCACCAATCATCAGACACCGATCAAACACCGATCACCGATCATCAGACACCGATCACCTATCATCAGACACCGATCACCGATCATCAGACACCGATCACCGATCATCAGACACAACGATCACCGATCATCAGACACCGATCATCAGACACCGATCACCAATCATCAGACACCGATCAAACACCGATCACCGATCATCAGACACCGATCACCTATCATCAGACACCGATCACCGATCATCAGACACCGATCACCGATCATCAGACACAACGATAACCGATCATCAGACACCGATCACCAATCATCAGACACCGATCACCGATCATCAGACACAACGATCACCAATCATCAGACACCGATCATCAGACACCGATCTCCAATCATCAGACACAACGATCACCGATCATCAGACACAACGATCACCAATCATCAGACACCAATCATCAGACACCGATCACCGATCATCAGACACAACGATCACCAATCATCAGACACCGATCACTGATCATCAGACACCGATCACTGATCATCAGACACCGATCACCAATCATCAGACACCGATCACCGATCATCAAACACCGATCACCAATCATCAGACACTGATCACCGATCATCAGACACCGATCACTGATCATCACACACCAATCACCGATCATCAGACACCGATCACCAATCATCAGACACAACGATCACCGATCATCAGACACCGATCACTGATCATCAAACACCGATCACCAATCATCAGACACCGATCACCGATCATCAGACACCGATCACCGATCATCAGACACCGATCATCAGACACCGATCACCGATCATCAGACACAACGATCACCGGACACCGATCACCGATCATCAGACACAACGATCACCGATCATCAGACACCGATCACCGATCATCAGACACCGATCACCAATCATCAGACACCGATCACCGATCATCAGACACCGATCACCAATCATCAGGCACCGATCATCAGACACCGATCACCGATCATCAGACACAACGATCACCAATCATCAGACACCAATCATCAGACACCGATCACCGATCATCAGACACAACGATCACCAATCATCAGACACCGATCACCAATCATCAGACACAACAATCACCAATCATCAGACACCGATCACCGATCATCAGACACCGATCATCAGACACCGATCACCAATCATCAGACACCGATCACCAATCATCAGACACCGATCACCAATCATCAGACACAACAATCACCAATCATCAGACACCGATCATCAGACACCGATCATCAGACACCGATCACCAATCATCAGACACCGATCACCGATCATCAGACACCGATCACCAATCATCAGACACCAATCACCGATCATCAGACACCGATCACCAATCATCAGACACAACAATCACCAATCATCAGACACCGATCACCGATCATCAGACACCGATCACCAATCATCAGACACCGATCACCAATCATCAGACACCGATCACCAATCATCAGACACCGATCACCAATCATCAGACACCGATCACCGATCATCAGACACCGATCACCGATCATCAGACACCGATCACCGATCATCAGACACCGATCATCAGACACCGATCATCAGACACCGATCATCAGACACCGATCACCAATCATCAGACACCGATCATCAGACACCGATCATCAGACACCGATCATCAGACACCGATCATCAGACACCGATCACCGATCATCAGACACCGATCATCAGACACCGATCATCAATCATCAGACACCTATCACCGATCATCAGACACTGATCACCAATCATCAGACACCGATCACCGATCATCAGACACCGATCACCAATCATCAGACACCGATCACCAATCATCAGACACCGATCACCAATCATCAGACACCGATCACCAATCATCAGACACCGATCACCGATCATCAGACACCGTTCACCGATCTTCAGACACCGATCACCGATCATCAGACACCGATCACCAATCATCAGACACCGATCACCAATCATCAGACACCGATCACCAGACACCGATCACCGATCATCAGACACCGATCACCAATCATCAGACACCGATCACCGATCTTCAGACACCGATCACCGATCATCAGACACCGATCACCAATCATCAGACACCGATCACCGATCATCAGACACCGATCATCAGACACCGATCATCAGACACCGATCACCGATCATCAGACACCGATCATCAGACACCGATCACCAATCATCAGACACCGATCACCGATCATCAGACACCGATCACTGATCATCAAACACCGATCACCGATCATCAGACACCGATCACCGATCATCAAACACCGATCACCGATCATCAGACACCGATCACCGATCATCAGACACCGATCATCAGACACCGATCACCAATCATCAGACACCGATCACCAGACACCGATCACTGATCATCAAACACCGATCACCGATCATCAGACACCGATCACCGATCATCAGACACCGATCATCAGACACCGATCACCAATCATCAGACACCGATCACCAGACACCGATCACTGATCATCAAACACCGATCACCTATCATCAGACACCGATCACCGATCATCAGACACCGATCACCGATCATCAGACACCGATCACCGATCATCAGACACAACGATAACCGATTATCAGACACTGATCACCAATCATCAGACACCGATCACCAGACACCGATCACTGATCATCAGACACCGATCACCAATCATCAGACACCGATCACCGATCATCAGACACCGATCACCAGACACCGATCACCGATCATCAGACACCGATCACCAATCATCAGACACCGATCACTAATCATCAGACACTGATCACCGATCATCAGACACCGATCACCGATCATGAGACACCGATCACCAATCATCAGACACAACGATCACCGATCATCAGACACCGATCATCAGACACCGATCACCAATCATCAGACACAACGATCACCGATCATCAGACACCGATCATCAGACACCGATCACCAATCATCAGACACCGATCACCGATCATCAGACACCGATCACCTATCATCAGACACCGATCACCGATCATCAGACACCGATCACCGATCATCAGACACCGATCACCGATCATCAGACACCGATCACCAATCATCAGACACCGATCACCGATCATCAGACACAACGATAACCGATCATTAGGCACCGATCACCAATCATCAGACACCGATCACCGATCATCAGACACAACGATCACCAATCATCAGACACCGATCATCAGACACCGATCTCCAATCATCAGACACAACGATCACCGATCATCAGACACAACGATCACCAATCATCAGACACCAATCATCAGACACCGATCACCGATCATCAGACACAACGATCACCAATCATCAGACACCGATCACTGATCATCAGACACCGATCACTGATCATCAGACACCGATCACCAATCATCAGACACCGATCACCGATCATCAAACACCGATCACCAATCATCAGACACTGATCACCGATCATCAGACACCGATCACTGATCATCAAACACCAATCACCGATCATCAGACACCGATTACCAATCATCAGACACAACGATCACCGATCATCAGACACCGATCACTGATCATCAAACACCGATCACCAATCATCAGACACCGATCACCGATCATCAGACACCGATCACCGATCATCAGACACCGATCATCAGACACCGATCACCGATCATCAGACACAACGATCACCGGACACCGATCACCGATCATCAGACACAACGATCACCGATCATCAGACACCGATCACCGATCATCAGACACCGATCACCAATCATCAGACACCGATCACCAATCATCAGGCACCGATCATCAGACACCGATCACCGATCATCAGACACAACGATCACCGATCATCAGACACAACGATCACTGATCATCAGACACCGATCATCAGACACCGATCATCAGACACCGATCACCGATCATCAGACACCGATCATCAGACACCGATCACCAATCATCAGACACCGATCACCAATCATCAGACACCGATCACCAATCATCAGACACCGATCACCAATCATCAGACACCGATCACCAATCATCAGACACAACGATCACCGATCATCAGACACAACGATCACTGATCATCAGACACCGATCATCAGACACCGATCATCAGACACCGATCACCGATCATCAGACACCGATCATCAGACACCGATCACCAATCATCAGACACCGATCACCAATCATCAGACACCGATCACCAATCATCAGACACAACGATCACCAATCATCAGACACCGATCACCAATCATCAGACACCGATCATCAGACACCGATCATCAGACACCGATCATCAGACACCGATCACCGATCATCAGACACCGATCATCAGACACCGATCACCAATCATCAGACACCGATCACCAATCATCAGACACCGATCACCAATCATCAGACACCGATCACCAATCATCAGACACCGATCACCAATCATCAGACACCGATCACCGATCATCAGACACAACGATCACCGATCATCAGACACAACGATCACTGATCATCAGACACCGATCATCAGACACCGATCATCAGACACTGATCACCGATCATCAGACACCGATCATCAGACACCGATCACCAATCATCAGACACCGATCACCAATCATCAGACACCGATCACCAATCATCAGACACCGATTACCAATCATCAGACACCGATCACCAATCATCAGACACCGATCACCGATCATCAGACACCGATCACCAATCATCAGACACCGATCACCAATCATCAGACACCGATCACCAATCATCAGACACCGATCACCAATCATCAGACACCGATCACCAATCATCAGACACCGATCACCAATCATCAGACACCGATCACCGATCATCAGACACCGATCACCAATCATCAGACACCGATCATCAGACACCGATCATCAGACACCGATCATCAGACACCGATCACCAATCATCAGACACCGATCACCAATCATCAGACACCGATCACCAATCATCAGACACCGATCACCAATCATCAGACACCGATCACCGATCATCAGACACCGATCATCAGACACCGATCACCAATCATCAGACACCGATCACCAATCATCAGACACCGATCACCAATCATCAGACACCGATCACCGATCATCAGACACCGATCATCAGACACCGATCACCGATCATCAGACACCGATCATCAGACACCGATCACCAATCATCAGACACCGATCACCGATCATCAGACACCGATCATCAGACACCGATCACCAATCATCAGACACCGATCACCGATCATCAGACACCGATCACTGATCATCAAACACCGATCACCGATCATCAGACACTGATCACCGATCATCAAACACCGATCACCGATCATCAGACACCGATCACCGATCATCAGACACCGATCATCAGACACCGATCACCAATCATCAGACACCGATCACCAGACACCGATCACTGATCATCAAACACCGATCACCGATCATCAGACACCGATCACCGATCATCAGACACCGATCATCAGACACCGATCACCAATCATCAGACACCGATCACCAGACACCGATCACTGATCATCAAACACCGATCACCTATCATCAGACACCGATCACCGATCATCAGACACCGATCACCGATCATCAGACACCGATCACCGATCATCAGACACAACGATAACCGATTATCAGACACTGATCACCAATCATCAGACACCGATCACCAGACACCGATCACTGATCATCAGACACCGATCACCAATCATCAGACACCGATCACCGATCATCAGACACCGATCACCAGACACCGATCACCGATCATCAGACACCGATCACCAATCATCAGACACCGATCACCAATCATCAGACACTGATCACCAATCATCAGACACTGATCACCGATCATCAGACACCGATCACCTATCATCAGACACCGATCACCGATCATCAGACACCGATCACCGATCATCAGACACCGATCACCGATCATCAGACACAACGATAACCGATCATCAGACACCGATCACCAATCATCAGACACCGATCACCGATCATCAGACACAACGATAACCGATCATCAGACACCGATCACCAATCATCAGACACCGATCACCGATCATCAGACACAACGATCACCAATCATCAGACACCGATCATCAGACACCGATCTCCAATCATCAGACACAACGATCACCGATCATCAGACACAACGATCACCAATCATCAGACACCAATCATCAGACACCGATCACCGATCATCAGACACAACGATCACCAATCATCAGACACCGATCACTGATCATCAGACACCGATCACTGATCATCAGACACCGATCACCGATCATCAAACACCGATCACCAATCATCAGACACTGATCACCGATCATCAGACACCGATCACTGATCATCAAACACCAATCACCGATCATCAGACACCGATCACCAATCATCAGACACAACGATCACCGATCATCAGACACCGATCACTGATCATCAAACACCGATCACCAATCATCAGACACCGATCACCGATCATCAGACACTGATCACCGATCATCAGACACCGATCATCAGACACCGATCACCGATCATCAGACACAACGATCACCGGACACCGATCACCGATCATCAGACACAACGATCACCGATCATCAGACACCGATCACCGATCATCAGGCACCGATCATCAGACACCGATCACCGATCATCAGACACAACGATCACCGATCATCAGACACAACGATCACTGATCATCAGACACCGATCACCGATCATCAGACACCGATCATCAGACACCGATCACCGATCATCAGACACAACGGTCACCGGACACCGATCACCAGACACAACGATCACCGATCATCAGACACCGATCACCGATCATCAGACACCGATCACCAATCATCAGACACCGATCACCAATCATCAGACACCGATCACCGATCATCAGACACCGATCACCAATCATCAGACACCGATCACTGATCATCAGACACCGATCATCAGACACCGATCATCAGACACAACGATCACCGATCATCAGACACAACGATCACTGATCATCAGACACCGATCACCAGACACTGATCACTGTTCATCACACACTGATCATCAGAAACCGATCACCGATCAGACACCGATCACCGATCATCAGACAATAAACCATTATTTCTTATTTTTAGGGACTCTATAGCGACGGGATCTGTTCCGCAGGACTGGCGCATAGCAAATGTGGTGCCAATATTCAAAAAGGGCTCTAAAAGTGAACCTGGAAATTATAGGCCAGTAAGTCTAACCTCTATTGTTGGTAAAATATTTGAAGGGTTTCTGAGGGATGTTATTCTGGATTATCTCAATGAGAATAACTGTTTAACTCCATATCAGCATGGGTTTATGAGAAATCGCTCCTGTCAAACCAATCTAATCAGTTTTTATGAAGAGGTAAGCTATAGGCTGGACCACGGTGAGTCATTGGACGTGGTATATCTCGATTTTTCCAAAGCGTTTGATACCGTGCCGCACAAGAGGTTGGTACACAAAATGAGAATGCTTGGTCTGGGGGAAAATGTGTGTAAATGGGTTAGTAACTGGCTTAGTGATAGAAAGCAGAGGGTGGTTATAAATGGTATAGTCTCTAACTGGGCCGCTGTGACCAGTGGGGTACCGCAGGGGTCAGTATTGGGACCTGTTCTCTTCAACATATTCATTAATGATCTGGTAGAAGGTTTACACAGTAAAATATCGATATTTGCAGATGATACAAAACTATGTAAAGCAGTTAATACAAGAGAAGATAGTATTCTGCTACAGATGGATCTGGATAAGTTGGAAACTTGGGCTGAAAGGTGGCAGATGAGGTTTAACAATGATAAATGTAAGGTTATACACATGGGAAGAGGGAATCAATATCACCATTACACACTGAACAGGAAACCACTGGGTAAATCTGACAGGGAGAAGGACTTGGGGATCCTAGTTAATGATAAACTTACCTGAAGCAGCCAGTGCCAGGCAGCAGCTGCCAAGGCAAACAGGATCATGGGGTGCATTAAAAGAGGTCTGGATACACATGATGAGAGCATTATACTGCCTCTGTACAAATCCCTAGTTAGACCGCACATGGAGCACTGTGTCCAGTTTTGGGCACCGGTGCTCAGGAAGGATATAATGGAACTAGAGAGAGTACAAAGGAGGGCAACAAAATTAATAAAGGGGATGGGAGAACTACAATACCCAGATAGATTAGCGAAATTAGGATTATTTAGTCTAGAAAAAAGATGACTGAGGGGCGATCTAATAACCATGTATAAGTATATAAGGGGACAATACAAATATCTCGCTGAGGATCTGTTTATACCAAGGAAGGTGACGGGCACAAGGGGGCATTCTTTGCGTCTGGAGGAGAGAAGGTTTTTCCACCAACATAGAAGAGGATTCTTTACTGTTAGGGCAGTGAGAATCTGGAATTGCTTGCCTGAGGAGGTGGTGATGGCGAACTCAGTCGAGGGGTTCAAGAGAGGCCTGGATGTCTTCCTGGAGCAGAACAATATTGTATCATACAATTAGGTTCTGTAGAAGGACGTAGATCTGGGGATTTATTATGATGGAATATAGGCTGAACTGGATGGACAAATGTCTTTTTTCGGCCTTACTAACTATGTTACTATGTTACTATGTATGTTACTATGTTACTATGTTACTAGACACCGATCACCAATCATCAGACACCGATCACCGATCATCAGACACCGATCACCGATCATCAGACACCGATCACCGATCATCAGACACTGATCAGACACCGATCACTATTCATCAGACACCGATCACCGATCATCAGACATCGATCACCGATCATCAGACACCGATCACCGATCATCAGACACTGATCAGACACCGATCACTATTCATCAGACACCGATCACCGATCATCAGACACCGATCACCGATCATCAGACACCGATCACCGATCATCAGACACTGATCAGACACCGATCACCAATCATCAGACACCGATCACCGATCATCAGACATCGATCACCGATCATCAGACACTGATCAGACACCGATCACTATTCATCAGACACCGATCACTGATCATCAGACACTGATCATCAGAAACCGATCACCGATCAGACACCGATCACTGTTCATCACACACCGATCATCAGACACCGATCACCAATCATCAGACATCGATCATCAGACACCGATCACCGTTCATCAGACACCGATCACCGATCATCAGACACCGATCACCGATCATCAGACACCGATCACCGTTCATCAGACACCGATCACCGATCATCAGACACCGATCACCGTTCATCAGACACCGATCACCGATCATCAGACACCGATCACCGATCATCAGACACCGATCACCGATCATCAGACACCGATCACCGATCATCAGACATCGATCATCAGACACCGATCACTGTTCATCAGACACTGATCACTGCTCATCACAGACCGATCACCGATCATCAGAGACCGATCATCAGACACCGTTTACCGATCACCGATCATCAGACACTGATCAGACACCGATCACCGTTCATCAGACACCGATCACCGATCATCAGACACTGATCACCGATCACACACCAATCACCGATCATCAGAGACCGATCATCAGACACCGATCAGACACCGATCACTGTTCATCAGACACTCATCACTGCTCATCACAGACCGATCACCGATCATCAGACACCGATCACTGATCATCAGAAACCGATCACCGATTAGACACCGATCACCGATCATCACACACTGATCATCAGAAACCGATCACCGATCAGACACCGATCACCAATCATCACACACTGATCATCAGAAACCGATCACCGATAACACACAGACACCGATCACCAATCATCAGACACCGATCACCGATCATCAGACACCGATCACTGATCATCAGAAACCGATCACCGATCAGACACCGATCACCGATCATCACACACTGATCATCAGAAACCGATCACCGATCACCAATCATCACACACTGATCATCAGAAACCGATCACCGATAACACACAGATCACCGATCATCAGACACTGATCACCGATCAGACACCGATCACTGCTCATCAAACACCAATCACCGTTATTCACACATAGATCACCGATTGCCACTCATCAAACACTGATCACCGATGATAACACCCCGACCAGCGCTCACCACACCCCGATCACTGATCATTTATGCTTATGAGACTGATCAGGGTGTGACGAGTATTACTTGGCCTCTGGCAGGGATGTGGATCTCCTGTTCTCCAGGATCATTAGTTTCAGTCGCTCTGGTTGTGAATCTCTTTCTTTCAGACTCCAGAGCTCTAGTTGCGTCACATGTTGATACTCATCACAATACGCCTTCTGCTCTTAAAGAGTGAGACGTGGACAATTCTTTCCATTCCACGTGTTTCACATAACAACCCGCTCACCGTGTGGAGGAGACTTCATGGGATCCCACTCATTGTAGACATTGAGGACATACATAGCTGATACATACAGGCAGTCATGCTGTCATGTATGGAACACTTCACCTATCATCTGTGGCGCCCCAGGGTCCTGGTCATCACAGTGACATTGCTTTACTCAAAGGGAGAGTGATATCATGCTTGGAAGCGATGAAAGATCTCTTCTATCAGATAATCACATACACCCAACATGTTCATACTCCAGGCCAGAAGGGGGAGCTCTGAACCCGGATTAAGGGGAACTTCCCTATATTCTGATCTGAAGGGAAAGGAAGTCAGTCAATCTGTCAGAGAACAGAGAAGGGAGGCGTCAGACATTGAGTGTCGGAAGGACTGAAGGAGCCGTGTAGCCAGAGATGCTACAGCTCCTGGAGAAAGAGAAAGAATACGAAAGGAAGAATATTGTTTAGCGAGCGTGCAGGAGAGCGAAGCACAGGACAGCGACATTTTGGAAGGACAGCTGCGATTGAGATAACTCCTTGCAGAGCGCAGATCACCGGTAGCCGGAAGACCGAGGTTGTGAGGGACTCTAAGACTTACAGCAGAAACCGGCAGGACAGCTGGATTACAAATCACCTGTCCGCCCTAACACCCAGGAGGCACAGTGGCACATTGAGCCCAGGTCCTGATAGAGATCCTGTAAAAAGGCTCGGGTCACCTGCCATACGGGTTTGTGTCCCACCTTTATGGAGGACAGAGAGAAGAACTGTGAGGACCTTACTAGAAGCCATAGGCAGTAAGGGACTACAACACCACCGCGCTTTGAGGAAGGTTTTCATCTCCACCTGGTAAAGAGGACTCTGGATTCGCTTCCAAGCCGGCCGGACCCTGCCTGTCCTGTGATCTGGTGCCCTGGACTGTGGCTGCCTGAAGTGTTCAGTAAACCAGGTAAAGAGACTGCAAACCTGTGTCCTCGTTCTATACTACACCACTCACCATCCTCATTCACACACCGGGAGCCCTGGGGACCTACTTAGCCTGTGGGAAGTTATACCATCCCAGCTGCCATACCATCACCCCAGAGGACCCCTTAACCCCTTCATGACCTTTGGATTTTTCATTTTTCCATGTTTGTTTTTCACTCCCCTCCTTCCCAGAGCCATAACTTTTTTTATTTTTCCGTCAATTTGGCCATGTGAGGGCTTATTTTTTGCGGGACGAGTTGTACTTTTGAACGACATCATTGGTTTTAGCATGTCGTGTACTAGAAAACGGGAAAAAAATTCCAAGTGAGGTGAAATTGCAAAAAAAGTGCAATCCCACACTTGTTTTTTGTTTGGCTTTTTTGCTAGGTTCACTAAATGCTAAAACTGACCTGCCATTATGATTCTCCAGGTCATTACGAGTTCATAGACACCTAACATGACTAGGTTATTTTTTTATCTAAGTGGTGAAAAAAAATTCCAAACTTTGCTAAAAAAAAAAAAAATTGCGCCATTTTCCGATACTCGTAGCGTCTCCATTTTTCGTGATCTGGGGTCGGTTGAGGGCTTATTTTTTGCGTGCCAAGCTGGCGTTTTTAATAATAGCATTTTGGTGCAGATACGTTCTTTTGATCGCCCGTTATTGCATTTTAATGCAATGTCGCGGCGACCTAAAAAACGTAATTCTGGCGTTTCAAATTTTTTTCTCGCTACGCTGTTTAGCGATCAGGTTAATGCTTTTTTTTAATTGATAGATCGGGCGATTCTGAGCACGGCGATACCAAATATGTGTAGATTTGATTTTTTTTTATTGATTTATTTTGATTGGGGCGAAAGGGGGGTGATTTAAACTTTTATATATTTTTATTTTTTTCACATTTTTTTTAACTTTTTTTTTTTAACTTTTGCCATGCTTCAATAGCCTCCATGGGAGGCTAGAAGCAGGCACAACACGATCGCCTCTGCTACATAGCAGCGATCTGCTGTTCGCTGCTATGTAGCAGAAATGCAGGTGTGCTGTGAGCGCCGACCACAGGGTGGCGCTCACAGCTGCTGGGGATCAGTAACCATAGAGGTCTCTAGGACCTCTATGGTTACAATACTGAAGCATCGCCGACCTCCGATCATGTGACGGGGGTCGGCGATGACGTCATTTCCGGCCGCCCGGCCGGAAGCGGTAGTTAAATGTCTGCGTTTGACAGCGGCATTTAACTAGTTAATAGGTGCGGGCAGATCGTGATTCTGCCCGCACCTATTACGGGCACATGTCAGCTGTTCAAAACAGCAGACATGTCCCGGCTTTGATGCGGGCTCACCGCGGAGCCCACATCAAAGCAGGGGATCTGACCTCGGACGTACTATCCCGTCCGAGGTCAGAAAGGGGTTAAGCAGCGTTGGTCCCTACTGACCGAATACCACAGGTGGCGTCACGAATACGAACTTTACTCAAAATCCCATTTAAGGACATTCCCTTTAACATGGGCGCCCAGGGCCACGGACTGGGTCACTGGGACTGGGTCACCGCCACCATGACATCCCCCTGTGAATTCAAAATTCAAAAAAAGGGGCCATAAATTCTACAAGCTCAGCCATAAATGTGAATAGAAAAACCAAAAGAGAATGGACACTGAGCAATAATAAGTAGTAAAATATCACAATTTTATTAACAAATGATTAAAACCAAAAGTATATACATAGGCATATCAGACACACAATTAAAAGTGAAAGACGACATCGAAGTGCCACGTGAGAGCAGGAGGCATGAAGGATATAGCACCAGTATATATGGAGCGCCCCCAGACACAGGGCCACGAGTTCTCGGGACCGGGCCTCTCTGGTTCGGTTCTGAGGCTGTCACGGTGGCTAGACACAAGGTTGCAGTCTCTTTACCTCTTTACTGAAGGCTTCAGGATCCTCAATCCAGAGCACGTTTAACAGGGCTCTCAGAGACCGGCCGGTCCGATGGGCACTTCCAGAGTTCCCTTTGCAGGTGGAAATCGTTGCCTACCACTAGCGCCTGTGTGTTGTAGTCCTACCCTGCTGAGCATTCAGAATAGTCCTCACAACTGCTGTTCTTGTTCGTTCGTTCTCTACAGCTTTCTCTCTCTCGTTCTTTGGTTCCAGATGTTGCTAGTTTCTCGTCCCCCAGATATGTTATGGCTAGGACGCACCCATATGACGGGAAGGCCTGGAGGGCTTCCGGGACTCTAGAGACGCCCCTCTCCCACTGTTGCCCCCTATGTCTTCGTAGGAAATTTAAGGTAGACAGCCAACCTATAATTAACTGTCCTGCGGAGTTTGAAGTAAGGCCTAGAGTCATTTACTCCTGCGGTGTTCCGGCCACCGGCTACGCGCCTCAGTAGGATGTTGCCTCGGTCTCTCGGCACGACTCCTACTGGCTCTCCTTTGTGCTTGATCTCGTTTACACTGTTCCACAATATCCTTCGCTTCGTGTCTCTTTCTTAGGATACCGCCGCAGGGTGTGCAGGCACGGTTCCGTTACGTTCTGCTCTGTTCGCTAGGCACCTGCCAGGTTCCCACGCCTGACAGGGACCCCCCTGTGTCTTCTCCCTGCAACACCCCCTGCCACGGGATGTTACCTGAATCCAACCCAGTCAGCTTCTGACTAACTTCCTCCACAACCCCCAGTTTTACCAGTGTGAGGAGTGGCCCAATAAATAAAGCCTTTTGCTCCCCCTAGTGGCCGGAGTGTGAAGTGTAATGTGTTCTAGTGATACCAGGTCAGTAGAACTCCTTTAGTGCCATCAGACATACCATCACTCCCCTTAGTGGCAGAGCGACGTTACTGCAACGACCAGGTCTCTGGGGCGCTGCATATACGTAAGAGGTAGGACATTCAATAAATACCGTATGGCCCAAGGCTAGCTAATCAAATGGAATACTACACTAGCATAATGCATATATGTGCAAAAAGTAATAATAATAATAATAATAATAATAAATAATAGCATAGATTCAATCATTATCAGTATTACAGCAGTATTGGGAATGATACAATAAAGTGCATGGTGCTTTAATACCACTTAAATACAAGATCAGTGTCAAAAAGAAGGTTTGTAACTCACCACAGAGTGAGAGCTGGAGGCCCGGATTCTGAAGGTGCAGGATACCACCGTATCTGTAGAGGTCTGCAGGTATAAAGACTCGCGTATTACATGTAATAATGCATAAACGCAAGCAAAGGTGGCAAAAAAGGAGAAAGGTTACTGAAGCCCCCCGGCTGCTGCAGATGTGGGTGGGAGAGGTCCTAGCTCTGACGTATATATACTGGTGCAATATCCTTCATGCCTCCTGCTCTCACGTGGCACTTCGATGTCGTCTTTCACTTTTAATTGTGTGTCTGATACGCCTATGTATATACTTCTGGTTTTAATCATTTGTTAATAAACTTGTGATATGTTACTATTTATTATTGCTCAGTGTCCATTCTCTTTTGGTTTCTCTATCCCCTGTGAATACCTGACCCGGTGCCGGGTACCCCACAGCCCTGGCGGGCGACTCACATCCTCCCATCATTATTAGAGAGAATCACACAGGACTACAAGAAATACTCCCGACTACCCAGCCCTCCACCTCCAAAACCAACTTCTCCACCATTACAGAAGACGGACTCTCCACTCTACTCTCAAGATCGCATCTCACCACCTGTGCACTTGACTTGATCCCATCCCACCTCATCCCAAACCTCACCACAGTCTTCATCCCAACCCTAACCCATCTCTTCAACCTATCACTAACAACTGGTGTTTCCCCTCAAGCTTTAAACATGCCTCCATCACGCCTATCCTCAAAAAGCTCTCCCTTGACCCATCCTCTGTATCTAGCTATCGCCCTATATCACTTCTCCCCTATGCCTCCAAACTACTGGAACAACACGTCCATTTTGAACTGTCCTCCCATCTCTCTTCTTGCTCCCTCTTTGACCGCTTACAATCTGGCTTCCGGTCACACCACTCCACTGAAACTGCCCTAACTAAGGTCACCAATGACCTATTAACCGCCAAGAGCAAGCGACACTACTCTGTCCTCCTCCTCCTCGACCTGTCGTCTGCCTTTGACACAGTGGACCATTCCCTGCTGCTGCAGACCCTCTCATCCCTTGGAATCACAGACTTGGCCCTATCCTGGATCTCATCATACCTAACAGACTGGACATTCAGCGTCTCCCACTCACACACCACCTCCTCACCTCGCCCCCTATCTGTCGGAGTCCCACAAGGTTCAGTCCTAGGGCCCCTGCTCTTCTCCATTTACACCTTTGGCCTGGGACAGCTCATAGAATCTCACGGCTTTCAGTATCATCTCTATGCTGATGACACACAGATCTACATCTCTGGACCAGATATCACCTCCCTACTAACCAGAATCCCTCAATGTCTGTCCACTATTTCATCCTTCTTCTCCGCTAGATTTCTCAAACTTAACATGGACAAAACAGAATTCATCATCTTTCCCCCATCTCACGTGACCCCCCCAACGAACCTATCCATTATAGTAAACGGCTGCCCACTCTCCCCAGTCCCACAAGCTCGCTGTCTCGGGGTAATCCTTGACGCTGATCTCTCCTTCAAACCACATATCCAAGCCCTTTCCACTTCCTGCCGACTTCAACTCAAAAATATTTCACAAATCCGTTCATTCCTCAACCAAGAATCTGCAAAAACCCTAGTCCATGCCCTCATCATCTCTCGCCTTGACTACTGTAACCACCGGCTCTGTGGCCTCCCCTCTAACACTCTCGCACCCCTCCAATCTATTCTAAACTCTGCTGCCCGACTAATCCACCTGTCCCCCCGCTATTCCCCGGCCTCTCCCCTCTGTCAATCCCTGCACTGGCTCCCCATTACCCAGAGACTCCAGTACAAAACCCTCACAATGACGTACAAAGCCATCCACAACCTGTCTCCTCCATACATCTGTGACCTCGTCTCCCGGTTCTTACCTACACGCAACCTCCGATCCTCACAAGATCTCCTCCTCTACTCCCCTCTTATCTCCTCTTCCCACAATCGTATACAAGATTTCTCCCGCGTATCACCCCTACTCTGGAACCCTCTACCACAACACATCAGACTCTCGCCTACCATCGAAAGCTTCAAAAAGAACCTGAAGACCCACCTCTTCAGACAAGCCTACAACCTGCAGTAACCACCGATCGACCAAACCGCTGCCTGACCAGCTCTGCCCTCACCTACTGTATCCTCACCCATCCATTGTAGATTGTGAGCCCTCGCGGGCAGGGTCCTCTCTCCTCCTGTACCAGTTGGGACTTGTATTGTTCAAGATTATTGTACTTGTTTTTTATTATGTATACCCCTCCTCACATGTAAAGCGCCATGAAATAAATGGCACTATAACATTAAATAATAATAATCCCAGAAGGTCTGCTGTATAATGGGAATATCCCAGAAGGTCTCCTGTATAATTGAAACACCCCAGAAGGTCTGCTGTATAATGGGAACACCACAGAACGTCTGCTGTATAATGGGAACACCACAGAACGTCTGCTGTATAATAGAAAAACACCAGAAGGTCTGCTGTACAATGGGAACACCCCAGAAGACCTGCTGCATAATGGGAACATCTCAGAAGGTCTGCTGTGTAATGTGAACACCCCAGAAGGTCTGCTGTATAATGGGAACACTCCAGAACATCTGCTGTAAAATGGGAACATCCCAGAAGATCTGCTGTATAATGGGAACACCCCAGAACGTCTGCAGTATAATGGGAACACCCCAGAAGGTCTGCTGTATAATGGGAACATCCCAGAAGGTCTGCTGTATAATGGGAACACCCCAGAACATCTGCTGTAAAATGGGAACATCCCAGAAGATCTGCTGTATAATGGGAACATCCCAGAACGTCTGCTGTATCATGGGAACACCCCAGAAGGTCTGCTGTATAATGGGAACACCCCAGAACGTCTGCTGTACAATGGGAACACCCCAGAAGACCTGCTGCATAATGGGAACATCTTAGAAGGTCTGCTGTGTAATGTGAACACCCCAGAAGGTCTGCTGTATAATGGGAACACTCCAGAACATCTGCTGTAAAATGGGAACATCCCAGAAGATCTGCTGTATAATGGGAACACCCCAGAACGTCTGCTGTATAATGGGAACACCCCAGAAGGTCTGCTGTATAATGGGAACATCCCAGAAGGTCTGCTGTATAATGGGAACACCCCAGAACATCTGCTGTAAAATGGGAACATCCCAGAAGATCTGCTGTATAATGGGAACACCCCAGAACGTCTGCTGTATAACGGGAACACCCCGGAAGGTCTGCTGTATAACGGGAACACCCCAGGTCTGCTGTAAAATGGGAACATCTCAGAAGGTCTACTGTATAATGGGAACACCCAAGAAGGTCTGCTGTATAATGGGAACATTCCAGAAGGTCTGCTGTATAATGGGAGCACCCCAGCAGGCCTGCTGTATAATGGGAACATCCCAGAAGGTCTGCTGTAAAATGGGAACACCCCAGAAGGTCTGCTGTATAATGGGAACACCCCAGAAGGTCTGCTGTATAATGAGAACATCCCAGAACGTCTGCTGTATAATGGGAACATCCCAGAAGGTCTACTGTATAATGGGAACATCCCAGAAGGTCTGCTGTATAATGGGAACATCTCAGAAGGTCTGCTGTGTAATGTGAACACCCCAGAACGTCTGCTGTAAAATGGGAACATCTCAGAAGGTCTGCTGTATAATGGGAACACCCCAGAAGGTCTGCTGTATAATGGGAACACCCCAGAAGGTCTGCTGTATAATGGGAACACCCCAGAAGGTCTGCTGTATAATGGGAACACCCCAGAACGTCTGCTGTATAATGGGAACACCCCAGAAGGTCTGCTGTATAATGGGAACACCCCAGAAGATCTGCTGTAAAATGGGAACACCCCAAAACGTCTGCTGTATAATAGAAACATCCCAGAAGATCTGCTGTATAATGGGAACACCCCAGAACGTCTGCTGTATAATGGGAACACCCCAGAAGATCTGCTGTATAATCGGAAAACCCCAGAACGTCTGCTGTAAAATGGGAACACCCCAGAAGGTCTGCTGTATAATGGGAACACCCCAGAAGATCTGCTGTATAATGGGAACATCCCAGAAGGTCTGCTGTATAATGGGAACACCCCAGAAGGTCTGCTGTATAATGTGAACACCCCAGAAGGTCTGCTGTATAATGAGAACATCCCAGAACGTCTGCTGTATAATGAGAACATCCCAGAACGTCTGCTGTATAATGGGAAAATCCCAGAAGGTCTGCTGTATAATGGGAACATCCCAGAAGGTCTGCTGTATAATGGGAACATCTCAGAAGGTCTGCTGTGTAATGTGAACACCCCAGAACGTCTGCTGTATAATGGGAACATCCCAGAAGGTCTGCTGTATAATGGGAACATCCCAGAAGGTCTGCTGTATAATGGGAACATCTCAGAAGGTCTGCTGTGTAATGTGAACACCCCAGAACGTCTGCTGTAAAATGGGAACATCTCAGAAGGTCTGCTGTATAATGGGAACACCCCAGAAGGTCTGCTGTATAATGGGAACACCCCAGAAGGTCTGCTGTATAATGGGAACATCCCAGAAGGTCTGCTGTATAATGGGAACACCCCAGAAGGTCTGCTGTATAATGTGAACACCCCAGAAGGTCTGCTGTATAATGAGAACATCCCAGAACGTCTGCTGTATAATGAGAACATCCCAGAACGTCTGCTGTATAATGGGAAAATCCCAGAAGGTCTGCTGTATAATGGGAACATCCCAGAAGGTCTGCTGTATAATGGGAACATCTCAGAAGGTCTGCTGTGTAATGTGAACACCCCAGAGCGTCTGCTGTATAATGGGAACATCCCAGAAGGTCTGCTGTATAATGGGAACATCCCAGAAGGTCTGCTGTATAATGGGAACATCTAAGAAGGTCTGCTGTGTAATGTGAACACCCCAGAACGTCTGCTGTAA
This sequence comes from Ranitomeya imitator, assembly GCF_032444005.1. Lineage (NCBI taxonomy): Eukaryota > Metazoa > Chordata > Amphibia > Anura > Dendrobatidae > Ranitomeya > Ranitomeya imitator. The sequence continues at coordinate 1,212,726,790 of NC_091282.1, read as the reverse complement.
AATGGGAACATCTCAGAAGGTCTGCTGTATAATGGGAACACCCCAGAAGGTCTGCTGTATAATGGGAACACCCCAGAAGGTCTGCTGTATAATGGGAACACCCCAGAAGGTCTGCTGTATAATGGGAACACCCCAGAAGGTCTGCTGTATAATGTAAACACCCCAGAAGGTCTGCTGTATAATGAGAACATCCCAGAACGTCTGCTGTATAATGAGAACATCCCAGAACGTCTGCTGTATAATGGGAAAATCCCAGAAGGTCTGCTGTATAATGGGAACATCCCAGAAGGTCTGCTGTATAATGGGAACATCTCAGAAGGTCTGCTGTGTAATGTGAACACCCCAGAACGTCTGCTGTATAATGGGAACATCCCAGAAGGTCTGCTGTATAATGGGAACATCCCAGAAGGTCTGCTGTATAATGGGAACATCTCAGAAGGTCTGCTGTGTAATGTGAACACCTCAGAACGTCTGCTGTAAAATGGGAACATCTCAGAAGGTCTGCTGTATAATGGGAACACCCCAGAAGGTCTGCTGTATAATGGGAACACCCCAGAAGGTCTGCTGTATAATGGGAACACCCCAGAAGGTCTGCTGTATAATGGGAACATCCCAGAAGGTCTGCTGTATAATGGGAACACCCCAGAAGGTCTGCTGTATAATGTGAACACCCCAGAAGGTCTGCTGTATAATGAGAACATCCCAGAACGTCTGCTGTATAATGAGAACATCCCAGAACGTCTGCTGTATAATGGGAAAATCCCAGAAGGTCTGCTGTATAATGGGAACATCCCAGAAGGTCTGCTGTATAATGGGAACATCTCAGAAGGTCTGCTGTGTAATGTGAACACCCCAGAACGTCTGCTGTATAATGGGAACATCCCAGAATGTCTGCTGTATAATGGGAACATCCCAGAAGGTCTGCTGTATAATGGGAACACCCCAGAAGATCTGCTGTATAATGGGAACACCCCAGAAGGTCTGCTGTATAATGGGAACACCCCAGAAGGTCTGCTGTATAATGGGAACACCCCAGAAGATCTGCTGTATAATGGGAACACCCTAGAAGGTCTGCTGTATAACGGCAACACCCCAGAATTTGTCTGCTGTATAATAGAAACACCCCAGCAGGTCTGCTATATAATGGGAAGACCACAAAATCTTATGGGTATGTGTCCACGTTCAAGATTGCATCAGGATTCGGTCAGTATTTTACATCAGTATTTGTAGCCAAAACCAGGAGTGGAACAATTAGAGGAAAAGTATAATAGAAACATACAGTATGCACCCGTTGTGCATTTATCACCCACTCCTGGTTTTGGCTACAAATACTGACATAAAATCCTGACCAAATCCTGATGCAATCCTGAACGTGGACACATACCCTTAGTGTCCAGGGAACAACTTGGAAAACGTGCTGTATTCCCCATTGATATGACAGGTCACTGTATATCATCGTCGGTCAGTGTAATATGTCAGGTCGCTATATATTCTTTGAATCACTATTCACTGTGGTTGGCATGTGGGCAGACGTTGAGATCAGCAGATTCCAGGGAGGATTATCTCAGTGTGTGGGATCCGGCATTCCGGATGTATAGACAAATCTGGCTTCCATCCGTGACTCACCTGTGTGCGGAGATCCTTATTAAATATACTTATTTTGTATATCTTTTTTAGGACTCTTGACCAAATTATTATGCTTTTTCCTTATATAGAGCTATCTTTTTCAGCAGCACTTTAGCCCTAATGGGGCTCACAATCTAGAATCCCTGTCAGTATGTCTTTGTAATGTGGGAAGAAACCGGGGAACCCGGAGGAAACCCACTCAAACACGGGGAGAGCATACAAGCTCCTTGCAGATGTTGGCCTTGGTGGGATTTCAACCCTGGACTCTGCTCTGCAAGGCTGCAGTGCTATCTAGGGTTGAGTGAAACGGATCGGACAAATTCAAAAATCGCTGACTTTCATGGAACCCGACCCGATCCTAGTGTGGGATCGGCCATGAGGTCGGCGATCTTCGCGCCAAAGTCGCGTTTCATATGACGTTTTCAGCACAATTTCTCATCCAATGACGGAGGTCGCAGAGTGTGGGCAGCGTGATGACATAGGTCCTGGTCCCCACCATCTTAGAGAAGGGCATGGCAGTGATTGGCTTGCTTTCTAAATAAGTAAACAACAGCCGCACTCAAATTTCTGGTTTTTTCATATGCAATAAAGTAACCAAAAATTCGAGTGCGGCTGTTGTTTACTTATTTGTGAAGTTACCTTGGTTCAGCCTGCACCTTTCTACATTGACCAGAGTGCACGCCTTTGCTATTTCTATTTCGTATGTGGTTGGCGTCCTGCACCTGAAGCCATAGATGTAACATAGTAACATAGTAACATAGTTAGTAAGGCCGAAAAAAGCCATTTGTCCATCCAGTTCAGCCTATATTCCATCATAATAAATCCCCAGATCTACGTCCTTCTACAGAACCTAATTGTATGATACAATATTGTTCTGCTCCAGGAAGACATCCAGGCCTCTCTTGAACCCTTCGACTGAGTTCGCCATCACCACCTCCTCAGGCAAGCAATTCCAGATTCTCACTGCCCTAACAGTAAAGAATCCTCTTCTATGTTGGTGGAAAAACCTTCTCTCCTCCAGACGCAAAGAATGCCCCCTTGTGCCCGTCACCTTCCTTGGTATAAACAGATCCTCAGCGAGATATTTGTATTGTCCCCTTATATACTTATACATGGTTATTAGATCGCCCCTCAGTCGTCTTTTTTCTAGACTAAATAATCCTAATTTCGCTAATCTATCTGGGTATTGTAGTTCTCCCATCCCCTTTATTAATTTTGTTGCCCTCCTTTGTGCTCTCTCTAGTTCCATTATATCCTTCCTGAGCACCGGTGCCCAAAACTGGACACAGTACTCCATGTGCGGTCTAACTAGGGATTTGTACAGAGGCAGTATAATGCTCTCATCATGTGTATCCAGACCTCTTTTAATGCACCCCATGATCCTGTTTGCCTTGGCAGCTGCTGCCTGGCACTGGCTGCTCCAGGTAAGTTTATCATTAACTAGGATCCCCAAGTCCTTCTCCCTGTCAGATTTACCCAGTGGTTTCCCGTTCAGTGTGTAATGGTGACATTGATTCCCTCTTCCCATGTGTATAACCTTACATTTATCATTGTTAAACCTCATCTGCCACCTTTCAGCCCAAGTTTCCAACTTATCCAGATCCATCTGTAGCAGAATACTATCTTCTCTTGTATTAACTGCTTTACATAGTTTTGTATCATCTGCAAATATCGATATTTTACTGTGTAAACCTTCTACCAGATCATTAATGAATATGTTGAAGAGAACAGGTCCCAATACTGACCCCTGCGGTACCCCACTGGTCACAGCGACCCAGTTAGAGACTATACCATTTATAACCACCCTCTGCTTTCTATCACTAAGCCAGTTACTAACCCATTTACACACATTTTCCCCCAGACCAAGCATTCTCATTTTGTGTACCAACCTCTTGTGCGGCACGGTATCAAACGCTTTGGAAAAATCGAGATATACCACGTCCAATGACTCACCGTGGTCCAGCCTATAGCTTACCTCTTCATAAAAACTGATTAGATTGGTTTGACAGGAGCGATTTCTCATAAACCCATGCTGATATGGAGTTAAACAGTTATTCTCATTGAGATAATCCAGAATAACATCCCTCAGAAACCCTTCAAATATTTTACCAACAATAGAGGTTAGACTTACTGGCCTATAATTTCCAGGTTCACTTTTAGAGCCCTTTTTGAATATTGGCACCACATTTGCTATGCGCCAGTCCTGCGGAACAGACCCTGTCGCTATAGAGTCCCTAAAAATAAGAAATAATGGTTTATCTATTACATTACTTAGTTCTCTTAGTACTCGTGGGTGTATGCCATCCGGACCCGGAGATTTATCTATTTTAATCTTATTTAGCCGGTTTCGCACCTCTTCTTGGGTTAGATTGGTGACCCTTAATATAGGGTTTTCATTGTTTCTTGGGATTTCACCTAGCATTTCATTTTCCACCGTGAATACCGTGGAGAAGAAGGTGTTTAATATGTTAGCTTTTTCCTCGTCATCTACAACCATTCTTTCCTCACTATTTTTTAAGGGGCCTACATTTTCAGTTTTTATTCTTTTACTATTGATATAGTTGAAGAACAGTTTGGGATTAGTTTTACTCTCCTTAGAAATGTGCTTCTCTGTTTCCTTTTTGGCAGCTTTAATTAGTTTTTTAGATAAAGTATTTTTCTCCCTATAGTTTTTTAGAGCTTCAATGGTGCCATCCTGCTTTAGTAGTGCAAATGCTTTCTTTTTACTGTTAATTGCCTGTCTTACTTCTTTGTTTAGCCACATTGGGTTTTTCCTATTTCTAGTCCTTTTATTCCCACAAGGTATAAACCGCTTACACTGCCTATTTAGGATGTTCTTAAACATTTCCCATTTATTATCTGTATTCTCATTTCTGAGGATATTGTCCCAGTCTACCAGATTAAGGGCATCTCTAAGCTGGTCAAACTTTGCCCTCCTAAAGTTCAATGTTTTTGTGACTCCCTGACAAGTCCCCCTAGTGAAAGACAGGTGAAACTGCACAATATTGTGGTCGCTATTTCCTAGATGCCCAACCACCTGCAGATTTGTTATTCTGTCAGGTCTATTAGATAGTATTAGGTCTAAAAGTGCTGCTCCTCTGGTTGGATTCTGCACCAATTGTGAAAGATAATTTTTCTTGGTTATTAGCAGAAACCTGTTGCCTTTATGGGTTTCACAGGTTTCTGTTTCCCAGTTAATATCCGGGTAGTTAAAGTCCCCCATAACCAGGACCTCATTATGGGTTGCAGCTTCATCTATCTGCTTTAGAAGTAGACTTTCCATGCTTTCTGTTATATTTGGGGGTTTGTAACAGACCCCAATGAGAATTTTGTTACCATTTTTCCCTCCATGAATTTCAACCCATATGGACTCGACATCCTCATTCCCTTCGCTAATATCCTCCCTTAAAGTGGACTTTAGACAAGACTTTACATAGAGACAAACCCCTCCTCCTCTCCGATTTTTACGATCCTTTCTAAACAGACTGTAACCATGTAAGTTAACTGCCCAGTCATAGCTTTCATCTAACCATGTCTCGGTTATTCCCACTATGTCAAAGTTACCTGTAGATATTTCTGCTTCTAGTTCTTCCATCTTGTTTGTCAGGCTTCTGGCGTTTGCGAGCATGCAGTTTAGAGGATTTTGTTTTGTTCCAATCTCCTCACTGTGGATTGTTTTAGAAATGTTCTTACCTCCCTTCTGAGTATGTTTTCCTGGGTCGTCTTTGTTCGAGTCTAATGTTTTTCTTCCCGTCCCCTCTTCTTCTAGTTTAACGCCCTCCTGATGAGTGTAGCGAGTCTTCTGGCGAATGTGTGTTTCCCAGGTTTGTTGAGGTGTAGTCCGTCTCTGGCGAGGAGTCCATCGTACCAGTAATTCACACCGTGGTCCAGGAATCCAAATCCTTGTTGTCTGCACCATCGTCTTAGCCAGTTGTTTGCATCAAGGATCCTGTTCCATCTCCTGGTGCCATGCCCGTCTACTGGAAGGATAGAAGAAAAAACTACCTGTGCATCCAGTTCCTTTACTTTCTTCCCCAACTCTTCAAAGTCCTTGCAGATTGTCGGTAGGTCCTTCCTTGCCGTGTCATTGGTGCCAACATGTATCAGAAGAAATGGGTGGACGTCCTTGGAGCTGAAGAGCTTTGGTATCCTATCGGTCACATCCTTGATCATCGCACCTGGAAGGCAGCATACTTCTCTTGCAGTTATGTCCGGTCTGCAGATGGCTGCTTCGGTGCCTCTCAGTAGTGAGTCTCCCACCACCACCACTCTTCGTTGCTTCTTGGCTGTACTTTTTGCTGTCACTTGTTGCTGTGTGCCCTTTTCTTTTTTGCTTGCTGGTATTGCTTCATTCTTAGGTGTGCCATCTTCATCCTCTACAAAGATTTGATATCGGTTCTTCAGTTGTGTGGTTGGTGATTTCTCCATGGTCTTCTTGCTTCTTTTGGTCACATGCTTCCACTCATCTGCTTTTGGAGGTTCTCTGACACTTTTTGCACCTTCTGTGACCAGTAGAGATGCTTCTGTTCTGTCTAGAAAGTCTTCATTCTCTTTGATGAGTTTCAAAGTTGCTATTCTTTCTTCCAGACCCCGCACCTTTTCTTCTAAAAGGGCCACTAGTCTACACTTCTGACAGGTGAAATTGGATTCTTCTTCTGGTCGATCTGTGAACATGTAGCACATGCTGCAGCTCACCATGTAGGTTGTCACATCTGCCATGTTGCTCCTAGATCCTGCTGACTTGCTGTGTGTTTTCCTTCTTGTGTAATCTACTCAGCCAAGCTCTCTTGCAATAATGTCCTACAGGCAAAAATTCGCGCGCCGTAAGGCGCGCGGTTTGGTGATGCTTTCGAAGCAGCTGGTCCCGGCTGTACCCAACGATCTTCTAGCTTAGGGAGACTTCGCTTCTCCCAGAAGGCACCTGGAATATGCAAATTAGCCTCCTGAAGCTTGAATCCCTGGTTTGGTGATGCTTTCGAAGCAGCTGGTCCCGGCTGTACCCAACGATCTTCTAGCTTAGGGAGACTTCGCTTCTCCCAGAAGGCACCTGGAATATGCAAATTAGCCTCCTGAAGCTTGAATCCCTGGTTTGGTGATGCTTTCGAAGCAGCTGGTCCCGGCTGTACCCAACGATCTTCTAGCTTAGGGAGACTTCGCTTCTCCCAGAAGGCACCTGGAATATGCAAATTAGCCTCCTGAAGCTTGAATCCCTGGTTTGGTGATGCTTTCGAAGCAGCTGGTCCCGGCTGTACCCAACGATCTTCTAGCTTAGGGAGACTTCGCTTCTCCCAGAAGGCACCTGGAATATGCAAATTAGCCTCCTGAAGCTTGAATCCCTGGTTTGGTGATGCTTTCGAAGCAGCTGGTCCCGGCTGTACCCAACGATCTTCTAGCTTAGGGAGACTTCGCTTCTCCCAGAAGGCACCTGGAATATGCAAATTAGCCTCCTGAAGCTTGAATCCCTGGTTTGGTGATGCTTTCGAAGCAGCTGGTCCCGGCTGTACCCAACGATCTTGTAGCTTAGGGAGACTTCGCTTCTCCCAGAAGGCACCTGGAATATGCAAATTAGCCTCCTGAAGCTTGAATCCCTGGTTTGGTGATGCTTTCGAAGCAGCTGGTCCCGGCTGTACCCAACGATCTTCTAGCTTAGGGAGACTTCGCTTCTCCCAGAAGGCACCTGGAATATGCAAATTAGCCTCCTGAAGCTTGAATCCCTGGTTTGGTGATGCTTTCGAAGCAGCTGGTCCCGGCTGTACCCAACGATCTTGTAGCTTAGGGAGACTTCGCTTCTCCCAGAAGGCACCTGGAATATGCAAATTAGCCTCCTGAAGCTTGAATCCCTGGTTTGGTGATGCTTTCGAAGCAGCTGGTCCCGGCTGTACCCAACGATCTTCTAGCTTAGGGAGACTTCGCTTCTCCCAGAAGGCACCTGGAATATGCAAATTAGCCTCCTGAAGCTTGAATCCCTGGTTTGGTGATGCTTTCGAAGCAGCTGGTCCCGGCTGTACCCAACGATCTTGTAGCTTAGGGAGACTTCGCTTCTCCCAGAAGGCACCTGGAATATGCAAATTAGCCTCCTGAAGCTTGAATCCCTGGTTTGGTGATGCTTTCGAAGCAGCTGGTCCCGGCTGTACCCAACGATCTTCTAGCTTAGGGAGACTTCGCTTCTCCCAGAAGGCACCTGGAATATGCAAATTAGCCTCCTGAAGCTTGAATCCCTGGTTTGGTGATGCTTTCGAAGCAGCTGGTCCCGGCTGTACCCAACGATCTTCTAGCTTAGGGAGACTTCGCTTCTCCCAGAAGGCACCTGGAATATGCAAATTAGCCTCCTGAAGCTTGAATCCCTGGTTTGGTGATGCTTTCGAAGCAGCTGGTCCCGGCTGTACCCAACGATCTTCTAGCTTAGGGAGACTTCGCTTCTCCCAGAAGGCACCTGGAATATGCAAATTAGCCTCCTGAAGCTTGAATCCCTGGTTTGGTGATGCTTTCGAAGCAGCTGGTCCCGGCTGTACCCAACGATCTTGTAGCTTAGGGAGACTTCGCTTCTCCCAGAAGGCACCTGGAATATGCAAATTAGCCTCCTGAAGCTTGAATCCCTGGTTTGGTGATGCTTTCGAAGCAGCTGGTCCCGGCTGTACCCAACGATCTTCTAGCTTAGGGAGACTTCGCTTCTCCCAGAAGGCACCTGGAATATGCAAATTAGCCTCCTGAAGCTTGAATCCCTGGTTTGGTGATGCTTTCGAAGCAGCTGGTCCCGGCTGTACCCAACGATCTTGTAGCTTAGGGAGACTTCGCTTCTCCCAGAAGGCACCTGGAATATGCAAATTAGCCTCCTGAAGCTTGAATCCCTGGTTTGGTGATGCTTTCGAAGCAGCTGGTCCCGGCTGTACCCAACGATCTTCTAGCTTAGGGAGACTTCGCTTCTCCCAGAAGGCACCTGGAATATGCAAATTAGCCTCCTGAAGCTTGAATCCCTGGTTTGGTGATGCTTTCGAAGCAGCTGGTCCCGGCTGTACCCAACGATCTTGTAGCTTAGGGAGACTTCGCTTCTCCCAGAAGGCACCTGGAATATGCAAATTAGCCTCCTGAAGCTTGAATCCCTGGTTTGGTGATGCTTTCGAAGCAGCTGGTCCCGGCTGTACCCAACGATCTTCTAGCTTAGGGAGACTTCGCTTCTCCCAGAAGGCACCTGGAATATGCAAATTAGCCTCCTGAAGCTTGAATCCCTGGTTTGGTGATGCTTTCGAAGCAGCTGGTCCCGGCTGTACCCAACGATCTTGTAGCTTAGGGAGACTTCGCTTCTCCCAGAAGGCACCTGGAATATGCAAATTAGCCTCCTGAAGCTTGAATCCCTGGTTTGGTGATGCTTTCGAAGCAGCTGGTCCCGGCTGTACCCAACGATCTTCTAGCTTAGGGAGACTTCGCTTCTCCCAGAAGGCACCTGGAATATGCAAATTAGCCTCCTGAAGCTTGAATCCCTGGTTTGGTGATGCTTTCGAAGCAGCTGGTCCCGGCTGTACCCAACGATCTTCTAGCTTAGGGAGACTTCGCTTCTCCCAGAAGGCACCTGGAATATGCAAATTAGCCTCCTGAAGCTTGAATCCCTGGTTTGGTGATGCTTTCGAAGCAGCTGGTCCCGGCTGTACCCAACGATCTTCTAGCTTAGGGAGACTTCGCTTCTCCCAGAAGGCACCTGGAATATGCAAATTAGCCTCCTGAAGCTTGAATCCCTGGTTTGGTGATGCTTTCGAAGCAGCTGGTCCCGGCTGTACCCAACGATCTTCTAGCTTAGGGAGACTTCGCTTCTCCCAGAAGGCACCTGGAATATGCAAATTAGCCTCCTGAAGCTTGAATCCCTGGTTTGGTGATGCTTTCGAAGCAGCTGGTCCCGGCTGTACCCAACGATCTTCTAGCTTAGGGAGACTTCGCTTCTCCCAGAAGGCACCTGGAATATGCAAATTAGCCTCCTGAAGCTTGAATCCCTGGTTTGGTGATGCTTTCGAAGCAGCTGGTCCCGGCTGTACCCAACGATCTTCTAGCTTAGGGAGACTTCGCTTCTCCCAGAAGGCACCTGGAATATGCAAATTAGCCTCCTGAAGCTTGAATCCCTGGTTTGGTGATGCTTTCGAAGCAGCTGGTCCCGGCTGTACCCAACGATCTTCTAGCTTAGGGAGACTTCGCTTCTCCCAGAAGGCACCTGGAATATGCAAATTAGCCTCCTGAAGCTTGAATCCCTGGTTTGGTGATGCTTTCGAAGCAGCTGGTCCCGGCTGTACCCAACGATCTTCTAGCTTAGGGAGACTTCGCTTCTCCCAGAAGGCACCTGGAATATGCAAATTAGCCTCCTGAAGCTTGAATCCCTGGTTTGGTGATGCTTTCGAAGCAGCTGGTCCCGGCTGTACCCAACGATCTTCTAGCTTAGGGAGACTTCGCTTCTCCCAGAAGGCACCTGGAATATGCAAATTAGCCTCCTGAAGCTTGAATCCCTGGTTTGGTGATGCTTTCGAAGCAGCTGGTCCCGGCTGTACCCAACGATCTTCTAGCTTAGGGAGACTTCGCTTCTCCCAGAAGGCACCTGGAATATGCAAATTAGCCTCCTGAAGCTTGAATCCCTGGTTTGGTGATGCTTTCGAAGCAGCTGGTCCCGGCTGTACCCAACGATCTTCTAGCTTAGGGAGACTTCGCTTCTCCCAGAAGGCACCTGGAATATGCAAATTAGCCTCCTGAAGCTTGAATCCCTGGTTTGGTGATGCTTTCGAAGCAGCTGGTCCCGGCTGTACCCAACGATCTTCTAGCTTAGGGAGACTTCGCTTCTCCCAGAAGGCACCTGGAATATGCAAATTAGCCTCCTGAAGCTTGAATCCCTGGTTTGGTGATGCTTTCGAAGCAGCTGGTCCCGGCTGTACCCAACGATCTTCTAGCTTAGGGAGACTTCGCTTCTCCCAGAAGGCACCTGGAATATGCAAATTAGCCTCCTGAAGCTTGAATCCCTGGTTTGGTGATGCTTTCGAAGCAGCTGGTCCCGGCTGTACCCAACGATCTTCTAGCTTAGGGAGACTTCGCTTCTCCCAGAAGGCACCTGGAATATGCAAATTAGCCTCCTGAAGCTTGAATCCCTGGTTTGGTGATGCTTTCGAAGCAGCTGGTCCCGGCTGTACCCAACGATCTTCTAGCTTAGGGAGACTTCGCTTCTCCCAGAAGGCACCTGGAATATGCAAATTAGCCTCCTGAAGCTTGAATCCCTGGTTTGGTGATGCTTTCGAAGCAGCTGGTCCCGGCTGTACCCAACGATCTTCTAGCTTAGGGAGACTTCGCTTCTCCCAGAAGGCACCTGGAATATGCAAATTAGCCTCCTGAAGCTTGAATCCCTGGTTTGGTGATGCTTTCGAAGCAGCTGGTCCCGGCTGTACCCAACGATCTTCTAGCTTAGGGAGACTTCGCTTCTCCCAGAAGGCACCTGGAATATGCAAATTAGCCTCCTGAAGCTTGAATCCCTGGTTTGGTGATGCTTTCGAAGCAGCTGGTCCCGGCTGTACCCAACGATCTTCTAGCTTAGGGAGACTTCGCTTCTCCCAGAAGGCACCTGGAATATGCAAATTAGCCTCCTGAAGCTTGAATCCCTGGTTTGGTGATGCTTTCGAAGCAGCTGGTCCCGGCTGTACCCAACGATCTTCTAGCTTAGGGAGACTTCGCTTCTCCCAGAAGGCACCTGGAATATGCAAATTAGCCTCCTGAAGCTTGAATCCCTGGTTTGGTGATGCTTTCGAAGCAGCTGGTCCCGGCTGTACCCAACGATCTTCTAGCTTAGGGAGACTTCGCTTCTCCCAGAAGGCACCTGGAATATGCAAATTAGCCTCCTGAAGCTTGAATCCCTGGTTTGGTGATGCTTTCGAAGCAGCTGGTCCCGGCTGTACCCAACGATCTTCTAGCTTAGGGAGACTTCGCTTCTCCCAGAAGGCACCTGGAATATGCAAATTAGCCTCCTGAAGCTTGAATCCCTGGTTTGGTGATGCTTTCGAAGCAGCTGGTCCCGGCTGTACCCAACGATCTTCTAGCTTAGGGAGACTTCGCTTCTCCCAGAAGGCACCTGGAATATGCAAATTAGCCTCCTGAAGCTTGAATCCCTGGTTTGGTGATGCTTTCGAAGCAGCTGGTCCCGGCTGTACCCAACGATCTTCTAGCTTAGGGAGACTTCGCTTCTCCCAGAAGGCACCTGGAATATGCAAATTAGCCTCCTGAAGCTTGAATCCCTGGTTTGGTGATGCTTTCGAAGCAGCTGGTCCCGGCTGTACCCAACGATCTTCTAGCTTAGGGAGACTTCGCTTCTCCCAGAAGGCACCTGGAATATGCAAATTAGCCTCCTGAAGCTTGAATCCCTGGTTTGGTGATGCTTTCGAAGCAGCTGGTCCCGGCTGTACCCAACGATCTTCTAGCTTAGGGAGACTTCGCTTCTCCCAGAAGGCACCTGGAATATGCAAATTAGCCTCCTGAAGCTTGAATCCCTGGTTTGGTGATGCTTTCGAAGCAGCTGGTCCCGGCTGTACCCAACGATCTTCTAGCTTAGGGAGACTTCGCTTCTCCCAGAAGGCACCTGGAATATGCAAATTAGCCTCCTGAAGCTTGAATCCCTGGTTTGGTGATGCTTTCGAAGCAGCTGGTCCCGGCTGTACCCAACGATCTTCTAGCTTAGGGAGACTTCGCTTCTCCCAGAAGGCACCTGGAATATGCAAATTAGCCTCCTGAAGCTTGAATCCCTGGTTTGGTGATGCTTTCGAAGCAGCTGGTCCCGGCTGTACCCAACGATCTTCTAGCTTAGGGAGACTTCGCTTCTCCCAGAAGGCACCTGGAATATGCAAATTAGCCTCCTGAAGCTTGAATCCCTGGTTTGGTGATGCTTTCGAAGCAGCTGGTCCCGGCTGTACCCAACGATCTTCTAGCTTAGGGAGACTTCGCTTCTCCCAGAAGGCACCTGGAATATGCAAATTAGCCTCCTGAAGCTTGAATCCCTGGTTTGGTGATGCTTTCGAAGCAGCTGGTCCCGGCTGTACCCAACGATCTTCTAGCTTAGGGAGACTTCGCTTCTCCCAGAAGGCACCTGGAATATGCAAATTAGCCTCCTGAAGCTTGAATCCCTGGTTTGGTGATGCTTTCGAAGCAGCTGGTCCCGGCTGTACCCAACGATCTTCTAGCTTAGGGAGACTTCGCTTCTCCCAGAAGGCACCTGGAATATGCAAATTAGCCTCCTGAAGCTTGAATCCCTGGTTTGGTGATGCTTTCGAAGCAGCTGGTCCCGGCTGTACCCAACGATCTTCTAGCTTAGGGAGACTTCGCTTCTCCCAGAAGGCACCTGGAATATGCAAATTAGCCTCCTGAAGCTTGAATCCCTGGTTTGGTGATGCTTTCGAAGCAGCTGGTCCCGGCTGTACCCAACGATCTTCTAGCTTAGGGAGACTTCGCTTCTCCCAGAAGGCACCTGGAATATGCAAATTAGCCTCCTGAAGCTTGAATCCCTGGTTTGGTGATGCTTTCGAAGCAGCTGGTCCCGGCTGTACCCAACGATCTTCTAGCTTAGGGAGACTTCGCTTCTCCCAGAAGGCACCTGGAATATGCAAATTAGCCTCCTGAAGCTTGAATCCCTGGTTTGGTGATGCTTTCGAAGCAGCTGGTCCCGGCTGTACCCAACGATCTTCTAGCTTAGGGAGACTTCGCTTCTCCCAGAAGGCACCTGGAATATGCAAATTAGCCTCCTGAAGCTTGAATCCCTGGTTTGGTGATGCTTTCGAAGCAGCTGGTCCCGGCTGTACCCAACGATCTTCTAGCTTAGGGAGACTTCGCTTCTCCCAGAAGGCACCTGGAATATGCAAATTAGCCTCCTGAAGCTTGAATCCCTGGTTTGGTGATGCTTTCGAAGCAGCTGGTCCCGGCTGTACCCAACGATCTTCTAGCTTAGGGAGACTTCGCTTCTCCCAGAAGGCACCTGGAATATGCAAATTAGCCTCCTGAAGCTTGAATCCCTGGTTTGGTGATGCTTTCGAAGCAGCTGGTCCCGGCTGTACCCAACGATCTTCTAGCTTAGGGAGACTTCGCTTCTCCCAGAAGGCACCTGGAATATGCAAATTAGCCTCCTGAAGCTTGAATCCCTGGTTTGGTGATGCTTTCGAAGCAGCTGGTCCCGGCTGTACCCAACGATCTTCTAGCTTAGGGAGACTTCGCTTCTCCCAGAAGG